>NC_089265.1:62082030-62217030 GCF_963930625.1 Muntiacus reevesi
TGTCCTTCCGTGACTCTCCCTCTCCACGCACTGCTACCAGAGTAGAATCCGAGTGAAGTCTGATACTGGGCCAGGACTTTTACAAGCTGAAAAGGTTTTACAGAAAGCACAGCCATTTAGAGTGACTGAAGCTCCCACGAAAGAACCAGACGCGTCTTCTGAGAAAATTCTCTTCTAGTTTCTTCAGTGTACCTTTGAGATGAAGGTAAGAAAAATGCCTAGAATATAATTTTTTTACCAGGGAGTTTGAATGAGGTAATACAACTCTACTTTCAGAGAGTGAACTGGTTAGTCAGCCCTGTCTGTCTGCAGCTGGCTGAGCTGTGGTCTTCACTGAAGAGGGAGGAATAGAAAAAAGCAAATGCTATATGAAAACTGGGGGACACATTATTAAATTTGGAGTGATCAGAGATTTCAGTTGTATCATAACTTCCCGGTCTCAGGTGGGTCTTCTGGGTCTATGAACTGTGAGGTCCATGCTGGATACTGATGAGATGATATTTTATGTGAATTTGTTATTATTTGAAACTTGTACTCAAACTTGATAAGTTCTGTAAGCAAATACATAGTATAAGTTTCTAAGGATCATTTAATCACCCTAAAATTGAAAATTATTTTCTTTTATTTTAAGATCTGTAAAAGTATTTATTTAAGCTTGAAATTGGCCTCTGAACTTTTAAAAAAATTTTCTATCTAAAACAAATTTTATAATATAATATTGTAAATCAGTTATACTTCAAGAGAAAAATAAACTTTAAAGAACAAATTTATATGGAAAACAGAAGACAAATTATTAAATTTGGGGAGGTCAGAAATTTCAACTGTATTACCAAGTTAGAAAAATTGCCTGTTGTGACTTGCCAATAATTAAAACTAATCACTGTGTATGCTGTTTTGATGTTAAAACTGACCAGAGAAATTTTATGACAAATAAATTGTGGAGCGTGGCTCATTTTATATATTTAGAAAGCATTTCAAAAATGTTCTTATGGAAGGCAACCTGTAAGATAACCCCCAAAGACTGCGATACATTTGCATTCCAACTGCTGTATCTCCCTTCCCATAAATATGGACTAGACTTATGACTTGCTTTTAAACAAATGGAACATAGCAGAAGCACAGGGAAACATAGCACTTCCACGATGAAGTGACAGATGGCTTGCTCTGCGCCCACACTCACGTGCTCTGCCTCCCACACTCACGTGCTCTGCCCCTCACACTCACGTGCTCTGGAATAAGCCGTGTTCATGGTGTGAGCTGCACTATGGACAGGTCCACGTGGCAGACACTGGTGCCTCTTGCCAACAGCCAGAAAAGCCTTGTGGCTGGGAAGTATCAGTCACTGGCCCTGGGGGGTCGTCATGTCTCTCAAGGGACCCTCGCTAATGAGGTTTTCAAATATTCAGAAAACTAAAAATATCCTCAAAATCAATACAACTTTTGGAAATGCTAATTATTCCAATTAAATGGACACTGGTCAAACCAAGACAGGGTGAGCTCAATTTAAATATGCTTCTATTCTCCAAGCAAGGGCTAATGAGAAAAATGCTCTAAGGAAGAGCTCCAAGCTAGTGAGGAAAATGCTCCAAGTAAGGACTAATGAGAAAAATGCTACCACCAGCCAATATAACCACACTAATATTTGTAGGACGAGTAAGTTTGACTGACATGATGACACCATAATTGAAATAGTTCTTGGCATTTTTTTTTTCACTTGAGGGCTGCATTGAAGGACAAAGAATATCTTGCTCATTCAAATTGCACATTATCTTTTTTTCATTTATTCAACAAACATTTATTAAATGACTACAGCATGCTTTAAACTGAGAATATACCAATAAACAAATTAGATATTGTCACTACTCTCAGTGGAGTTTGGAGTCTGTTTATCACAATAAGGGTAATACTTACTTGACAATGCCTGCTCATTCTCAGAAGCTCTGGGAAGACAAGAGTGTGTCCCTTTGGCAGATATGTGGCACATCACAAATATCTGCCAAAGGGTTTCTGGCCAGAAACTGCTATGTCACAGGCCCTGTCTGTGTCCATCAGGAGAGATAAACACACAAGAAAACATTATTTTAAGTAAAAAGCATTACTAAGTGAAACAGCACATTCTTAATACTTGATATTCTAACTATTAAAAGTAAGGGGTTTATTTTATATTCCTGTGTTCAGTGGTAGCTTAGCAAAGGACATAATTCAAGACCAAGCAAGTAAAGGGAGCAAAAATTCTAACTTCTCTTTAGCTATAGTGAATGATTCTAATAACTAGATATGGAGAACTTATTAACAATGAAAATGAAAAAAAAAAAAAAAACAGGAAACACTTTAAGACAGTACTACTCAAAGTGTACAGATGGCCTGCACTATCAGTAGCATCTTTCATTAGAAAAGCAGATTCGCTAGGCCGGCCTCAAACTACTGGATCAGAATCTCTGAGGCTGGGGCTCCTCCCAGTAACTGCTATGTCCTCTGGCTTAAAACTCAACATTCAGAAAACTAAGATCATGACATCTGGCCCTATAACTTCATGGAAAATAGATGGGGAAACAGTGAAAGACTTTATTTTGGGGGGCTCCAAAATCACATCAGATGGTGACTGCAGCCTTGAAATTAAAAGATGCTTGCTTCTTGGAAGAAAAGTTATGACCAACTTAGACAGCATATTAAAAAGCAGAGACATTGCTTTGCCAACAAAGGTCTGCCTAGTCAAAGCTATGGTTTTTCCAGTGGTCATATATGGATGTGAGAGTTGGACTATAAAGAAAGCTCAGTGCAGAAGAACTGATGCTTTTGAACTGTGGTGTTGGAGCAGACTCTTGAGAGTCCCTTGGACAGCAAGGAGATCCAACCAGTTCATCCTAAAGGAAATCACTCCTGAATATTCATTGGAAGGACTGATGCTGAAGTTGAAACTCCAATACTTTGGCCACCTGATGCAAAGAACTGACTCATTTGAAAAGACCCTGATGCTGGGAAAGATTGAAGGTGGGAGGAGAAGGGGACGGCAGAGTGTGAGATGGTTGGATGGTATCACTGACTCAATGGACATGAGTTTCAGTAAACTCCGGGAGCTGGTGATGGATAGGGAGGCCTGGAATGCTGCAGTCCATGGGGTCGCAAAGAGTCAGACATGACTGAGCGACTCAACTGAACTAAAGTTAGAGAAATACTAAAGAAATTTTTTTCCAAGTGTGGCCTTGTCCTGAAACCAGAGAGTCTCCAAGACTAGCTAATGTAATATGCAATTCTACATTCTTTTTTTTACACTGCATTGAGGATTACGTATTAGTAAATTAAGTTGGACTAATTAATGATTATTCATAGTCTATGTTCATAACTTAAGATCAATTGCTCAAGTTTAATGATGAAATCAATCTATGTATTTTAGATATCTGATTGCAAAAGCCCTGCATTATAAAATAGTAAAAAATTGTTTTTTCAAGAATAACATTTGGTTACCAGCGCATCATCAGGATATACCATTAGACTAGTGAAATGTGTTGCTGACTGAGAAGCCAGATTTGGAAAGTAGTACTGGCCTTATTAGACATAATTAAACAGTGATATAATGCATTTAATAGAAAAGGCAATGCCAGGCTTTTAAAATATTTTCTTTTTACAAAAAGATTTTCTGAAAGAAGAGATTGTAGTAGTTTGGATGGGAGATTCAAAACTCATATATTTTCCTCCTTTTTTTTTTTTGTTTTTTTGTTTCTTCCTTCCTTCTTTCCTTCCTCCCGTTCTTTCTGTTAACATTTCTGTGCCCCATTGAAAGAAGTGATACTGTTTGGGACCTTTCCTGGTCCCCAGGTTTTGGAGGATTTAAGGTCAGAGGGAATAAGGATGGGGGTTCATACATCACCACTTTGGGTTCGAGGATGTGGAGGGCAGTGCCTTGTGTGGGGATGGGGCGGGGAATTCAGGGGAGGAACAAGTCTGATGGTTCAGGACTCAGAGAAGACTATGTGAGGAGTTTCTGGAAGGAAAAAGATTGAAACAAATATTCCCTTCTTCTCCTATGAGGCTGTGAGTCTCTGCAAAGTTCTTTGCATTTCTGAAAGCATTTTGGTTTTGTCTTTTTTTAAATCTATGCAGCAAGAGTAACTTTTTCTAGCAACTGTGAAATGGAAACATGAAAATCAAAGTAGAAGAGAGTAAATGGGAAGGGAATATGCACAGAGTGCTCTTCCCAGAATCAGCCTGACATCATCATGTCTATTAATACCTGCCCTGTTTAATATCTTTCAATTCAGTCATGGAAGAGGTTTCCATGGCCTCTGAAGTAGATGTTCTATATACCCTGACCTGGGAATTTTTCTCTCCCCTTCAACCTGAGACACCTTTAATCCAACCTCTCTCTTCTCCCCAAATTTCAATCCTCCTTGTGTTATGGTCAGAGATGATCCCTTTCTCATGGATTTCTAGGATAAGACATCTGGCTCTTTCTTCATACTCGTTCTGTTTATTCTACATGCTTGTGGGCAGCATACCATGTAAACTTCTTTCACTTGGAGTGGGTTTAAGTATCTATAAAACAGTTCAAAGGTATATTTGTGTAAGGGGAACCAGGACCTTGGCCCAAGGATGCATTACTGTTCATGCTGTTTGTTTCTCCCTGGCCTCACATCCCCTCCCTTCCCTAATTAATAACTACTTGAATCTGTCAGCTGGAACTCAGGAAAGGTCAGGGGGGCTGAATGAAGCTTATTTCTTGTAGTCAAAGAAATGAGGGACACAGAAAGGCTTTGTGGCCAAGAACCCCACTGGGATCTGCTCCATATCATTAATAACTGCCCTACGCTATCCAAACACCACAGAGAAATCTCAGCCTCTTCCCCAACCCCATCAGCAAAGGAAAAGTTGGGACTGTAGATTTTCATCCTTGCCTTGTAATGAGGTGATGCAGCCAACTCCTCCAATCCCTGGGGGTCAGAGAAGGCTTGTGTGAGTGTTGCTGGAGCTGCTCCTAGTTTTCGCTCACAACTTCTAACATCCCTCCACCTCTGCCACCTTTAGTGGTGGTGGTGGAGGTTTAGTTGCTGAGTCATGTCCAACTCTGCAACCCCATAGACTGTAGCCTGCCAGGCTCCTCTGTCCATGGGATTCTCCAAGCAAGAATACTGAAGTGGGTTGCCATTCCCCTTCTCCAGGGGATCTTCCTGACCCAGGGATCAAACCCAGGTCTTCTGCATTTCAGGCAGATTCTTTACTGACTGAGCTATAAGAGAAGCCCTTTAGTGGGACAGAACATAAATCTTTAAGATAAAGTGTTCAGAGTTAAGAAAGGAAGCTCTACACACACACATAAACACACACACACACACACACACACACACACACACACACACACAGATGGAACAAGCTGAGACTACGATGGTGACAAATCTAGCTTCCAATAGACCTTGAATCTCATTATATGTTGATTTCATCACATTAGCATATTAAATGACACAATTACGGGTGGTCAGGACCAGAAATTAAGGACCACAAAAGGATAAACAGGAGGTGGCACACTCCCTTGGAAAAAGCCCTTCCCTTCACTTGTGGACTAGTGCATGTGACTCCCCATCATCCACCTCACTCTTCCTCTCTTTGTCTTTATTCTTTACAATTAAATCCCTCTCACCATGTGGGCAAGAAATTGATCTGTGAAGTTAGTTCCAGCTTCTCCATTCCTTGGCCAACCAACCAAAGCTTGTGCTGTGTTGATCTCAGCATCAGTTTCATTTGCCTACTCAAAAAAGAACTCTCCCCTGCTGAAGCAGAGAGCCTCCACTGAGCTCAGCCTGAACAAGATCGATATGACTTAATTCAATAATATAAGAGCCAGAATATTCATCTTCAGCAGGTGTTATGAGTGCTGGTGATATTGAGTGTCAGCCTCAGCAGTGTCCCTGAAGACACAGAGACCCTGGACTCCCACCTCCACCCCACAAGAGCAAGGCACTCTGATTCCTCCCTGCTGAGGTGGTTTCAGAGTTAGGATGCCCACCGCCATCCAAAAGCAATGGGTCTCCCCCATGGTGTCAGGTTAGGAAAAGGAGAAGCAGGAACAAGGCACCCATGCCCCTCCCAGCAGGAGGTATCAGCGAAGGTCCAGTGGGATCCAGAACTTTCAATGCTACTGAGCAATAACAAGGAAACCCTTACCTCCTGGGTGTAAACAAAGACAAATCCAAGACCTGGAGACCATGACCTGGATCCCCATTTTACCAGCCAGTGATGATGTGGCTTGTCTTCCTCTGTGAGAGTGGTTTCAGGTTGAACAGAAGATTTATAAAAGCTCCAGAATCTCAAAATATAATACTCAAAACAACTAGGTTTTTACTGAAAATCACTCATCACTAAGAACCAAGACAATCACAACATATATGAGAAAAGACATCAATGGACACAAACAACAAGATATCAGACACATGGAATCGTCTGATTCCAGCATTCTTACATAGCACTGGTATTCCAAAAGGAGATAAAGAGGTCTGATGTATTTGCAGAAGGAACATTCAATGAGTAGGAAATGGGAGAAAACAAAAGTGCCGTCTTAATTTACAAAATCTTTGCACTGGTTTCTAAACTGCTTTGCAGAGTCTTGCACTGAGAATGTGAACTGTATTGACTATCGGCTTGTACACAGCAGTGTGTTTGTGTTCGTCGCAGACCCCTGGAACCGAGTCACGTCGCTGCACGTCTGACCCCAGCACAGCACTGCGAGCCAGCTGCGCTCTGACATAAATGATGTTAAAACGCATGGTCCCGCTGCTTTAAATGGGAGCGTAACAATAATGAAACAAGATGCTTGAGAATATAAGCCAAAAAAGAATATGGAACATAAAGTTGTCGGGAATCCAAAGGGCTACAGAAGTCTGGTATAAATCATCATTTCTTTACTCCAAAACGTGTTTTACCTCCTGGGATATCTACTACTATGGTCCAGAGCCTGGGGAAGGTTCTCAGTTTCTCACCTTGTGGATGTGGGTACATGATATAGAAGCACTTATAGATTACGGGAACTTGCATCTCTCCCATTTAAAATTCCTGGATCTTTGAATAAACTCCATAAATAGTAGTGTTAATCACAGAGAACAAGATAGTCAGAGATACACTACTTGATATTGCCATGGACCCTAAGACTTTTCAGACAGGGCTTTATTGTAAAAAGGAGGAACCATCCCCAAAACAGAAGAATTCAGTTTCTGTTGCAAGCTCAGGGCCTGACTGAAAAAAAATTACTTACTCTCTCTGATCATCAGTTTTTTCATCCAGTGTGTAAGGTGAGGGGTTTCAAAGCAAGTTGTACAATGCTATCATTCTGACTACTCAATATAAATACCTACAAACTTCACAAGTGTCTTACAAAACAAAACATGTTATTCGTATGCATATTCAGGATCATTTTGTTCAGTTCAGTTCAGTTCAGTTCAGTTCAGTTCAGTCGCTCAGTCATGTCCGACTCTTTGTGATCCAATGGACTGCAACATGCCAGGCCTCCCTGTCCATCACCAACTCCCAGAGCTTACTCAAACTCATGTCCATCAAATCAGTGATGCCATCCAACCATCTCACCCTCTGTCATGCCCTTCTCCTCCTGCCTTCACTTTCTCAGCATCAGGGTCTTTTCAAATGAGCCAGATTTTCACATCAGGTGGCCGAAGTATTAGAGTTTCAGCTTCAGCATCAATCCTTCCAATGAATATTCAGGACTGATTTCCTTTAGTTGGTTGGATCTCCTTGCAGTCCAAGGGAACCTCAAGAGTCTTCTCCAACACCACAGTTCAAAAGCATCAATTCTTCTACAACTGCACAAAACAATTCATGTGTAAAAATTGTATCTAAATTTCTATGAAAACAATCATATATTTTAATTTTTATCTTTTTCAGTAGTGTACATTTCATCTCCTTAAAAGTACCTTTTATGGATACTGCATATATACCAACCCCTGGGTCTGCTAACCCAGAAAGTCACTAGCATGATGTCTTTCATATTTGATCTGACATCCCATTGCCTTTTGGCTAAAGTGAATTCAGTTTTTCCATTTGTGAGGGTCTCCGAATCTGAAAGGGCATTGCAGTACACAGCAGGGACCTGGTGTGCTCACATCATGGTGTAAGAACCACATCTATGAAACAACCACAGTTCAACTTCGAAGAAAGAGGTAAGTGGCCTGTGTCAAAGAAGAAATAGAATTCCATTTTGCATCAAAGAAGAAATAGTATTTATGTTACATCCTAAGACTTAAAAATTGTCAGAAGTATTTCACTTGAATTCACTTTTTAAACAAGGTAGAAGGGAGGGAACAGAAAATCACTGTTTCAAAAGTTTGTAGAAGATATAAAGAATAAAAATAAATTAACTACTCTTTCTAAAAAGAATACTTACCCATATCTTTGAAGGCCTCTGTTGGTCCTTTATAAATCCTAACTTGTTTGTTATTTCTACTGCTTTTTTTACAGTTTCAATATACTGCTAAATAAGATGTTGTTCTGACTTGCATGGTTTTGAATTTTAAATAAATGGAATCAAACTGTATATGTTCTGCAACCTGCTTTTTTGCTCAATGTTATAATATTCATTCTCATGAAAATTTTGCTGCAGTCTATTGTCATTGTTTTATAGCACCCCTTATAAAATTATTTTAAGCAAATGCATCCATTCTAATTGATTGTTTTTCCTCCATTTTCAATATTACAGTAGAAACAGCTACGAATATTATCAGATGAGGTTTCTCGATAAGGGAGTTGGAATTTCTCTAGGTTATATACAGTGTAATTGCCGTGTCAAAAGGTTTACACATTCATATCTACTAAATTATGAAAAACTGTCTTCCAAGGTGGTTGTGACAATTTACATCCCCAACAAGCAGTTTAAAGGCAAAGTCACCCTTTTTGAATATGTTCAAGTTGGTGTTTGGGAAATGATATCTCATTGTATTTAATCTACATTTTCTTAATTACTGAGGCAGCACACAAAGAGAAATAATTTTAGTTAGTAATAAATGCCATGAAAAATGAACAAGCCAAGGAGAAAAAGATGGGAAGGCCTACTTCAGAAGAAGGATTGGGGGAGAGGTCTCCCCATGGAGGACTGTCAGTGTTAGAAATAAGTGAGAGTGGGATGTGGAGGGAGATGGGAGGGAGGGTCAAAAGGGATGGGATATATATATATACCTATGGCTGATTCATGTTGAGGTTTGACAGAAAACAGCAAAATTCTGTAAAGCAATTATTCTTCAATAAAAAAAAAAAGAAAAGAAATAAGTGATAACATGGGGTGAGCCAGATAAGTAGGGTGGGGATAGGGATTTGCAGGGAAGATTGAGGGGTTCTGGCTCTAAGAAGCGGCAAAACATCCTTTCAAATACTGAAATTAAATATTTTTAGTTGATGAGTTAGTGAACAGGCCAGAAGGATCTCAGCTAGATTGCGAGATTTAAACAGATGGTGTTGAAGAGGAAACAGAGCTTTGGGTATGAAAAGGGAGATGGTAGGAGCCATACATGGTGCCTATTTATTCTCTTAATTAAGGTCTGAATTACTTTGCATTATAAGAAAAACACATGTGAAAACAAATTTTTAAAAATCCTTGAGAAGAATTAACCTGTCATGAATTATGCAAATATTTTAAGCTTAAAAGAACAATTAAGATCTTTCTAGATGTATGGAATTGAAACAAACTTTGATCTATTAAATTTTAGGACCTGTGTGGTTTTGTAGGACAATGCCTTGGTTGTGTTAAATCTGGATGAAGCATTTCCAGTCTTTGGAGATGCCTTTTATTCCCCAAGTTTTATTATCTGTCATCCCATTGAGTCATTCATTTTCTAGACTGAAAAGTAAATGAATGTTAAGTTGTCTTGAATGTTAAGCTGAGTTGAGTGTTGTCATTCACCCCAGGAAAAGGATTCATTTGTTATTGATCAATGAAGTCTAGAGGCATTTTCCTTTCTAAAGGAAAATTTTCTTATTTTCCTTAGTGGATCACTTGGGGGTGCTCTTGCAAGCAGATAACAAGATGAAATCAGACATGTAAGTTATTTGTCAGGGAAACACCTGTGGAGGATGAAGAAGTGATGGAGCAGGAAGAGGAGGGAAAAGCATTCACACTGCTTTGCAGATCTGATGCCTGCAAAGGGAGACAAGGAAATAGGGAGTGTTGTGGAGGAAGAGCCTCAGATTTCATTGCAGCTCTGAGAAGTCTCAGCTAGGTGTACAGGGAACCCAGGGTCAAAGGCTGCCAGCTATGGGAATCCCACACAGGGCAGAGAGGCCCTGATTCATTATCTAAACATTGGCAGGGAGCATACTGGGGAGAGCATGGCCTCAGCATAAAGGTTGTGTGGTGGTACCAGAGTGCTGGAGGCACAGCAGCTGGAGGCTGTCACTTTCTCACACTCCTCACAATAGTTTTCTTGAAGGCAGAATTGAAAAATGTCCCTCCTGAGCTACCTCTCTTATAAATAAAATCTATAAAATTTGGTATATCAAGATGCTTGCAGTCTTTGATGTCTGCAGAACAATGAAATATGATAAGTACATCTGGGCTTCTAGTCAACATGTTAATCTATCAGTTATAATGTGTAAGAATATCTCACTTCGGACTTCCCTGGTGGTTCAGTGGTTAAGAATCAGCCTTGCAGTGAAGGGGAAACAGGTTCAACCCTGGCTGGGGAACTAAGATCCCATGTGCAGCAGGACAACTAAACCTGTGCACCACCACTGAGGTGTGACACAGCCAAATAAATAGATAAATATTTAAAAAATAATATCTCCTTGTTTTCCTAATGATATTGAAAAGAAATAAAATTGTTTGGTTCAAGAAATCATTTTACAGGACTTTGCTTTATTTACAAACAAATTAAAACCTCAATATTTTTTTCAACTTACAAATTAGACCAACATAGAGGCATTTTCTGAAGGCAATGGCACCCCACTCCAGTGTTCTTGCCTGGAGAATCCTAGGGATGGGGGAGTCTGGTGGGCTGCCTCTATGGGGTCGCACAAAGTTGGACACGACTGAAGCAACTTAGTAGCAGCAGCAGCAGCAGCAGCAGCAGAGGCATATTCTGTAGTTTCCTTTTTCGGGGATTCTCTTTTGTGTTCCTATCCTCAGGTACCCTTAACTGGTTTACTGTGAATATGGTTTCTTCTGCATAAACCCATACTAATTATCTATTTGGAATTTCATATACAATAATTGCTATCCCTGACCCAGTGTTCCCGAACCACTCATGTCTCTCTAGAATATTCTGTGGCTAATGATTCTGACATCTGACTATGGAAACCAGCCCTCCTTCAGTGTTTATTACATGATATTCAGAACTCTCAGACTTGTTTGCCTCACTGACTTTATTCCTATTAATACCACATCCCATTAAAGCGGAAAAACACAACCACCAGATACACATAAAAGAGGCCAAGCTTGACGAAGAAACTTTTTCTTCATCCACCTCTTTGTTTCTAATGTTCGGCTTATCAAATTTACAATAGGAAAAGGGGTGAATAGTCTCACTTACTAAAAGCAGAAGTGGATAATAAAATGAATTAGTCAATTAGAGCAAGGGTACAGCATGCAGTATCAGGTTGGCCATCTGTGTGGGAGAAGAGAAAGCTGCACTTCTGCAGGAGGTCTCTCTAAATGAGGCCACGTGACCCAAGAAGGTGCTGAGAACTTTGGAAGTTGGCATTCACTTGTGCTGTCCATCATGTGACCTGCCTGTGTTTATAGCTCCTTCTGTCTCAGTAGAACCTCTTACTAGCTGGCATGATTTATGTAGCATTAGCCCCACAATTTCAGTAAATCCGGGAAGAGAGTAACTTTCCAGTTGAAAATCAGTATTTTTTGCTTTCCCAATTGCCTCACCTTCTGGGACCCTGACTCTACCTAGGTATTTTTGCCCTTGAATTGCTCTTACTGATCAGCTAATTTTCCTTGCTTCTATCGAGACTCCTAAGCCCTCTTTAATGGAAACAAAAGTGTTCAATGACAGCTGCTGTGGGAATACCCATTAAAAATGGAACACAAGTCACTGAACTATTAGAGGACTTTGTTGTTGTTGTGTAGTCATTAAGTGTCCAATTCTTTTGTGACCCCGTAACTGTAGCCCTTGATTCATGGACCTAACATTCCAGGTTCCTATGCAATTTGCTCTTTACATCATCAGACTTTACTTTCATCACCAGTCACATCCACAACTGGGCGTTGTTTTTGCTTTGGCTCCATCTCTTCATTCTTTCTCTCTAACCCGCTCCAGTATTCTTGCCTGGAGAATCCCAGGGACGGGGGAGTCTGGTGGTCTGCCGTCTATGGGGTCGCACAGAGTTGGACACGACTGAAGTGACTTAGCAGCAGCAGCAGCAGCAGCAGCTTCATTCTTTCTAGAGTTATTTCTCCACTTATCTCCAGTAGCATACTAGGAACCTACTGACCTGGGGAGTTCATCTTTCAGTGTCCTATCTTTTTGCCTTTTCATACTGTTCATGGGGATCTCAAGGCAAGAATGCTGAAGTGGTTTGCCATTCCCTTCTCCAGTGGACCACGTTTTGTCAGAACACTCCACCATGACCCATCCATCTTGGATGGCCCTACACAGCATGACTCATAGTTTCAGGAGTGACTCTGGGCTGCCTGGAGATCCTGTAAATGTCAATGGTCAACAGGAGATGCCAAGAGTGAGCATCGACATTTTAGGAGTCAGCGAAATAAAATGTGCTGGAATGGGTGAATTTAACTTAGATGACCATTATATCTACTACTGTGGGCAAGAATCCTTTGGAAGAAATGGAGTAGCCATCATAGTCAATAAAAGAGTCTGAAATGCAGGAGTCAACAAAAGAGTCCGTTTTGGATGCGATCTCAAAAATGACAGAATGATCTCTGTTCATTTCCAAGGCAAACCATTCAATATCACGGTAATCCAAGTCTATGCCCTGACCAGTAATGCTAAAGAAGCTGACATTGGACAGTTCTATGAAGACCTTCAAGACCATCTAGAACTAACACTAAAAAAAGATGTCCTTTTCATTATAGGGGACTGGAATGCAAAAGTAGGGAGTTAAGAAATAACTGGAGTAACAGGCAAATTTGGCCTTGGAGTACAGAATAAAACAAGGCAAAGACTAATAGAGTTTTGCCAAGAGAACACACTGATTACAGCAAACACCCTCTTCTAACAACAGAAGAGAAGACTCTACACATGGACATCACCAGGTGGTCAATACTGAAATCAGATTGATTATATTCTCTGCAGCCAAAGATGGAGAAGTTCTATACAGTTAGCAAAAACAAGACTGGGTGCTGACTATGGCCCAGATCATGAACTCTTTATTTACAGATTCAGACTGAAATTGAAGAAAATAGGGAAAACCATTAGACCATTCAAGGATGACCTAAATCAAATCCCTTATGATTATACAGTGTAAGTGATGAATGGAGGTTCCTAACACTGTACAGGACACAGGGATCAAGACCATCCCCAAAGAAGAGGAAAGCAAAAAGACAAAATGACTGTTTGAGGAGGCCTTACAAATAGCTGTGAAAAGAACAGAAGTGAAAAACAAAGAAGAAAAGAAAAGATATACCTATTTGAATGCAGAATTCCAAAGAATAGTAAGGAGAGATAAGAAAGACTTCCTTAGCGATCAATGTGAAGAAATAGAGAAAAACAACAGAATGGGAAAGTCTAGAGATCTCTTCAAGAAAATAAGAGATACCAAGGGACTATTTCATGCAAAGATGGGCACAATTAAGGACAGAAATGTATGGACCTACAGAAGCAGAAGATATTAAGAAGAGGTGGTAAGCATACACAGGAGAACTATACAAAAAAGATCTTTATGACCCAGTTAACCACGATGGTGTGATCACCAACCTAAAGCCAGACATCCTGGAATGTGAAGTCAAGTGGGCCTTAGGAAGCAAAACTACAAACAAAGCTAGTAGAAGTGATGGAATTCCATTTGAGCTATTTCAAATCCTGCAAGATGATGCTGTGAAAGTACTGCACTCAATATGCCAGCAAATTTGGAAAACTCAGCAGTGGCCACAGGACTGAAAAAGGTCAATTTTCATTCCTATCTCAAAGAAAAGCAATGCCAAAGAATGCTCAAACTACTGCACAATTGCACTCATCTCACACGCTAGTTAAGTATTGCTCAAAATTCTCCAAGCCAGGCTTCAACAGTATAACCGTGAACTTCCAGATGCTCAAGCTGGATTTAGAAAAGGCAGAAGAAACAGAGATCAAATTGCCAACATCCGTTGGATTGTTGAAAAAGAAAGAGAGTTCCAGAAAAACATCTACTTCTGCTTTATTGACTATGCCAAAGCCGTTGACTGTGTGAACCACAACAAACTCTGGAAAATTCTGAAAGAGATGGGAATATCAGATCACCTGATCTGACTCCTGAGAAATCTATATGCAGGTCAGGAAGCAACAGTTAGAACTGGACATGGAACAACAGACTGGTTGCAAATCGGGAAAGGAGTACGTCAAGGCTGTGTATTGTCACCCTGCTTATTTAACTTTTGTGCAGAGTACATTATGAGAAATGCTGGGCTGGATAAAGCACAAACTGGAATCAAGATTGCCAGGAGAAATATCAGTAACCTCAGATATGTGGATGACACCACCCTTATGGCAGAAAGTGAAGAAGAACTAAAGAGCCTTTTGATGAAAGTGAAAGAGGAGAGTGGAAAAGTTGGCTTAAAACTCAACATTCAGAAAACTAAGATCATGGCATATGGTGTCATCATATCATTTCAAATAGATGGGGAAACAGTGGAAACAGTGTCAGACTTAATTTTCTTGTGTTCCAAAATCACTGCAGATGGTGACTGCAGTCATGAAATTAAAAGACTCCTACTCCTTGGAAGAAAAGTTGTGACCAATCTAGACAGCATATTAAAAAATAGAGACATTACTTTGCCAACAAAGTTCCATCTAGTCAAGGCTATGGTTTTTCCAGTAGTCATGTATGGATGTGAGAGTTGGACAAAAAGAAAGTGAGCACCAAATAAATTATGCTTTTGAATTATGGTGTTGGAGAAGACTCTTGAGAGTCCCTTGGACTGCAAGGAGATCCAACCAGTCCATCCTAAAGGAATGATGCTGAAGCTGAAACTCCAATGCTTTGGCCACTTGATTTGAAGAGCAGACTCATTGGAGAAGACCTCGATGTTGGGAAAGATTGATGGCAGGAGGAGAAGTTTATGACAGAGCATAAGATGGTTCAATGGCATCACTGACTCAATCGGCATTAGTTTGAGTAAACTCTGCAAGTTGGCAATGGACAGGGAGGCTTGGCATGCCACGGTTCATGGGGTCGCAAAGAGTCAGACAGGACTGAGAGACTGAACTGACTGTAGCCCACCCGGCGCCTCCATCCCTGGGACCCTCCAGACAGGAACACTGGGGTAGGCAGCAATTTCCTTCTCTGGACAGGAATACTGGGGTAGGCAGCAATTTCCTCCTCTGGACAGGAGCACTGGGGCAGGCAGCAATTTCCTTCTCCGGACAGGAACACTGGGGCAGGCAGCAATTTCCTTCTCCGGACAGGAGCACTGGGGCAGGCAGCAATTTCCACCTCTGGACAGGAGCACTGGGGCAGGCAGCAATTTCCTCCTCTGGACAGGAGCACTGGGGCAGGCAGCAATTTTCTTCTCCAGACAGGAGCACTGGGGCAGGCAGCAATTTCCTTCTCTGGACGATCTTCCCAAACCAGGGATCAAATCTTCGTCTCCTGCGTTGGCAGGCAGATTCTTCACCACTGAGCCACCAGGAAAGCCCTATTAGAAGACTGACTGCAAACCAAATATTTAAGTATTCTGCAAATCAGTGTTTACACTGGAAGCCAGACCACCCAAAGTCAAGGAAGTCCCCTGAATGACAAATATGTTAACTGCTTTCCAAGAAAATTTGACCACCCACATACTTCCCCTTGATTAATCTTCTTAAGAGATGGAAACCTCTACTTGCAGAACCTTAGGCACAACAACCTGCTAACATCTGAGGCTGAAAAGATCTCATTGGAAACAATCTGGATGTTTTGCCACTCAGATGGATTTTGAAGATACTCTGACAGTCACTTGATCTCTTGGTCTCTTGCCCAAAATCTAGTCCACAGTATCCATAAAATTACAGATCAGGGCAAAAAAAATCTTGAAAATCTCTTTAACAGGTATCAGAGAGACAGGAAGAGATCATGTATTTTTATTTCTGTGGATAAAGATAAATGGATAAAGCCTAAATTAAAACTCTCTATTTGTATCTGTATGTATTTTTTTTTTCAGTTTACGAATGTGTAATAATTTTCTACCTTGGGACAGTGTTACAAAATTACACTATGGAATTTCTTAAAGGAACCTCTATTTTGATTAGCTTAAAGATAAATATATACAAATTGAATAGTTCTAAAATACCCAGAAATTAAGAAAATTGAATTTCTGATGTTTTTATATGCTTAAAAAAGTATGTGCAACCCCATTGACTATAGCCAGCCAGGCTCCTCTGTCCATGGTCATTATCCAGGCAAGAATACTGGAGTGGGTTGCAATGCCCTCCTCCAGGAGATCTTCCCAATCCAAGGATCAAACCCAGGTCTTTCACATTGCAGGTGGATTTTGCACCAGCTGAGCCTCTGGGGAAACCCAAGAATACTAGAGTGAATAGCCTATCCTTTCTCCAGGGGATATTCCTGACCCAGGAATCAAACTGGGGTCTCCTGCATTGTAGGCAGATTCCTTACCAGTTGAGCTACCAGGGAAGCCTCTTCGTATAGAAATAAACTCAAAAGTTTTTAAAATTCAAATTTACATAATTAAGACAAAACTTTGTCAGAAAACCAATAATAGTATTGGTCTAATAAAGACAGTTATATTTTCAACACTATACTACTAGATATACTACTATTTTTTATAACACTATAATACTAGATATACTATATTTTCAATATATACTACTATTCTACTCAGATATACTCTTCCTCAACTTATATAGGTTTTCCAATTGAATAAAGTAGCATTGTATATACCAGGTGTTTCAGATTATGAAAAATACAAACTTTATATTTAATCAAAATGAACGACTACTCAAGTCAATCTTACCACAATGATTCTTATGATTTTTAGTATGAAGACAGTTTTCTCTTTAGGTAACTTAAAATCTTGGACTTATGCTAAATAATAATTTAAATAATAGCTAAGTTAATTAAATAGTTAAGTTAAATAATAGCTTTCTTTAGCTACCTGTATCATTTTAAAATAAGATAAAACACTAAAAGTTAGTTGTTATTGAGTCTTTAGGCATGTCCATGCAAACTCTTAGTTGAGGCGTGTGGGATCTACTTCCCCCACCAAGGATTGAACTCAGTCTTCCTGCATTGGGAGTGCAGTGTCTTGGCCACTGGACCACCAGGGAAGACAGGTTTCAGGAACTTTAAAAAGAAGAAGTATTCCCAATTCCTCTCTCCCATCCTTGTGATATGGCTGTCAATAATTTCGCTTATCCGTGTGCCATAATTCCTTAACACATTATTATTATCACACCAAAGTGTTCTTTTTTTTTTTTTTCATTTATTTTTATTAGTTGGAGGCTACTTACTTCACAACATTTCAGTGGATTTTGTCATACATTGACATGAATCAGCCATGGATTTACATGTGTTCCCCATCCCGATCCCCCCTCTCACCTCCCTCCCCATCCCATCCCTCTGGGTCTTCCCAGTGCACCAGCCCTGAGCACCCATCTCATGCATCCAACCTGGGCTGGTGATCTGTTTCACCCTTGATAGTATACTTGTTTCAATGCTATTCTCTCAGAACATCCCACCCTTGCCTTCTCCCACAGAGTCCAAAAGTCTGTTCTGTACATCTGTGTCTCTTTTTCTGTTTTGCATGTAGGGTTATCGTTACCATCTTTTTAAATTCCATATATATGCGTTAGTATACTGTATTGGTCTTTATCTTTCTGGCTTACTTCACTCTGTATAATGGGCTCTAGTTTCATCTATCTCATTAGAACTGATTCAAATGAATTCTTTTTAATGGCCGAGTAATATTCCATAGTGTATATGTAACCACAGCTTCCTTATCCATTCATCTGCTGATGGGCATCTAGGTTGCTTCCATGACCTGGCTATTATAAACAGTGCTGTGATGAGCATTGGGGTGCACGTGTCTCTTTCAGATCTGGTTTCCTCGGTGTGTATGCCCAGGAGTGGTATTGCTGGGTCATATGGCAGTTCTATTTCCATTATTTTAAGGACTCTCCACACTGTTCTCCATAGTGGCTGTACTAGTTTGCATTCCCACCAACAGTGTAAGAGGGTTCCCTTTTCTCCACACCCTCTCCAGCGTTTACTGCTTGTGGAGTTTTGGATAGCAGTCATCCTGACTGGCGTGTAATGGTACTTCATTGTGGTTTTGATTTGCATTTCTCTGATAATGAATGATGTTGAGCATCTTTTCATGTGTTTGTTAGCCATCTGTATGTCTTCTTTGGAGAAATGTCTGTTTAGTTCTTTGACCGTTTGTTTGATTGGATCATTTATTTTTCTGGGATTGAGCTGAAGGAGTTGCTTGTATATTTTTGAGATTAATCCTTTGTCTGTTGCTTCGTTTGCTATGATTTTCTCCCATTCTGAGGGCTGTCTTTTCACCTTGCTTATAGTTTCCATTGTTGTGCAAAAGCTCTTAAGTTTAATTAGGTCCCATTTGTTTATTTTTGCTTTTATTTCCAATATTCTGGGAGGTGGGCCATAGAGGATCCTGCTGTGATTTATGTCGGAGAGTGTTTTACCTGTGTTCTTCTCTAAGAGTTTTACAGTTTCTGGTCTTACATTTAGATCTTTAATCCATTTTGAGTTTATTTTTGTGTGTGGTGTTAGAAAGTGTTCTAGTTTCATTCTTTTACAAGTGGTTGACCAGTTTTCCCAGCACCGCTTGTTAAAGATGTTGTCTTTTTTCCATTGTATAGCCTTGCCTCCTTTGTCGAAGGTACGTGTCCATAGGTACATGGATTTATCTCTGGGCTTTCTATTCTGTTCCATTGATCTATATTTCTGTCTTTGTGCCAGTACCATACTGTCTTGATGACTGTGGCTTTGTAGTCGAGCCTGATGTCAGGCAGGTTGATCCCTCCAGTTCCATTCTTCTTTCTCAAGATTGCTTTGTCTATTCGAGGTTTTTTGTATTTCTATACAAATTGTGAAATTATTTGTTCTAATTCTGTGAAAAATACCATTGGTAGCTTGAAATTTACTAGAGCTAATCAATGAATACAGTAATGTTACAGGATATAAAATTAACACAGAGAAATCCCTTGCATTCCTATACACTAACAATGAGAAAACAGAAAGAGAAATTAAGGAAACAATACCATTCACCATTACAACAAAAAGAATAAAACACTTAGGAGTATATCTACCTAAAGAAATGAAAGACCTATATTTAGAAAACTATAAAACACTGATGAAAGAAATCAAAGAGGACACAAATAGATGGAAAAATATACCTTGTTCATGGATTGAAAGAATCAATATTGTGAAAATGATTATACGACCCAAAGCAATCTATAGATTCAATGCAATCCCTATCAAAGAGTTCTTTTTAGATTGCTTAAGAATAAGAAAACCAAAGGATTTCATTTTAACTTCATTCATTCCTGCTGGGAGTCTCCTACATTACGTAGATCAAACTTTCCGATCTTTGTCAGTTGTTCTGTGTTTATTTTTCATGGTGATGTAAGTGCCAGACAGTTAAAATTCTTCTAATGTTCTTGTTTCTGTCTCTCCTCTTGACTTCGGGGCTTCCCTACATACTGTTCCTCAGAGATAGCCTGTATCTTGCAGTTGTTTGCCCTGTGATCTCTTTTTACTAGAAACCTGCTTTCCAGGTGGTGCTAGTGGTAAAGAACCCACCTGTCAATTCAGGTGACATAAGAGATGCAGGTTGGATCCCTGGCTTGAGAAGATTCTCTGGAGGAGGGCATGGCAACCCACTCCAGTATTCTTGCCTGGAAAACCCCATGAAGAGAAGAGTCTGGTGGGCTACAGTCCCCGGGGTCCCAAAGAGTCAGACATGACTGAAGCAACTTAGCACTCACATACATGACTGTGATTAACTGTGGGCTTAGAAAAGCATTCTATGATCTTCCAGTAAATCCCAGTCCCTACTGGGCATCTGTTTGAGGTTGTGAACTTCACAGGTATTTCTGACTCACCCCTGTGATATAACTCTTTCCCCTGCCTCCATTGTTTTCCTTGGCTGCAGCATTTCCAGTCTGTATCCTTGAAGCCCATCCCCTGTTGATATGTCCCCCTACCCACTCATCCCATCACGAGAAAGGAAGGATGCAGAAAGCTGGTCAGGGGGGAATTTATTTCCTCCAGTTTGGATGGGATTTCAGAATCACACTCTGGCCAAGTTCTTTCTCTGAAGGGTAAGATTCTGCTACATAAAAAGCTCTGGACACATTTCAAAACAGTTTATATCCCCCCCCCCCCCGCCCACTGCCACCTCCTCACATCACCCCCCATCCAGAGCCCCCAGGGTATCTTTCTCTATCCTTACTCTGAGAACCTGCGGGGTAAGCCCTGAAGATTGTGGCTCCTGGGATTTTTCCCCCCTTTCAACTAGTCATGCTTGGCTTCTAACAATTTGTGAAAATTACCATTTAAGTCATCCTGCTAGTTTAGGGCTCCTGCTGCAAGTAAGTGGATCTTGGCTACTGTAACTCTCTGGATATGACTGTCTTTCCAAATTCTGGAGTGACAACTAGTCTTGCAACTTTAGGTCTTTGTTGAGTCAAAGAAAAGTTCTTTATTTCCAGTTTTTCCAGATTTTTATTTTTTTAAGGATAGATGTGATGACTTCTGGAAATTGCTTCTCTTAATGTTAGCATCTTATATAATCATAGTACAGCTGTTGCTGCTGCTAAGTAATTAATACTGGTCCTACACTATTAGGCCTTCCTAGGTGGCACAGTGGCAAATAATCTGTCTGTCAACATAGGAGATGCAGGAGACATGAATTTGATTCCTGTGTTGGAAAGATCTCCTGGAGGAGAAAATGGCAACCCACTCCAGGACTCTTATCTGGGAAATCCAGTCCATGGGATTGCAAAGAGCTGGACACGACTGAGTGACTAAGCACACAATACACTATTGACTGCAGAATTCATTCTAATTTCACCAGCCTTTCCATTAATGTCCTTTGTCTGCTCCAGAGCCAGATGAGAATAAAATACCACATTTAGTCATATATTAGCCTTGTGCTTGCTCAGGTGTGTCTGACTCTGTGAACTCAGTGACTGTAGCCCACCAGACTCGTCTGTCCATGGGGATTCTCCAGGCAAGAATACTGGAGTGGGTTGCTATGCCCTCCTCCAGGGGATCCTCCTAACCCAGGGAGCAAACTCAGGTCTCCCACATTGCAGGCAGGTTCTTTACTGTCTGAGTCACCAGAAAAGCCCATATCTCAGCCTAGTCATCCACAATCTGTGATAACTTCTCAGACTTTTCTTATTTTTCGTGATTTTTTCAGATTTGAAGATCTCTCACTTAGTTTTTCTCTGATGTTTTCTCATGACTAGACTTGGGTCCCAGGATTCAGTATGCGGTCTGTACTAGCAGCATCAGCAGCAGTTGGGAATGCTTAGAAATGCAATTTCTTGGCCATACCCCAGACTTTTTGTCATTGATATCCAGAAATCTTGGTTATATCTACCTTCTGAATAAATGTGATGCAAAGAGGAATACTTCCCTGGTGGCTCAGATGGTAAAGTGTCTGCCTACAATGTGGGAGACCCGGGTTCAATCCCTGGGTTGGGAAGATCCTCTGAAGAAGGAAATGGCAACCCACTCCAGTACTCTTGCCTGGAAAATCCCATGGACGGAGCAGCCTGGTAGACTACAGTCTGTGGGGTCACAAAGATTCGGACATGACTAACGACTTCACTTCTATGGGTTTGGGGTAAATATAATACAGAGGTGAATACTTTTTTGTGCACCATATTGAAGGATACATGATATCAATATAACTTATAATCGAGGATGGGCAGTACCTGCCAGTTTTCTCCACTGTAAAGTTACTCCTTTTCTCTCTCAAGTATCTGTTAGCTAGAAATCAATCACTAAATCCAGTGTATGCCCAAAGAGAGGGAAATCAAACTCCACCTCTTGTAGGCAGGAATTTATCTATTTCTTCATATATTATTTGTAAATTTTCTGAAGTTTATTTTTATGGTCAATAGTTTCTTTATATTCATATGGACTCATGGCCATTTATTTTATACTTTGGCTTATAATCCCATATTTGATTGTTTGCTTTGTTGCTCAATTTGTTAAAAGTGTCCAGTTTAATCTTTGTTTGGGCTTATAGTGTATTCAGTCTGTCATTTTAAGTAAATGAATGTCAACTTGCTGTTCTCCCTGCGGGTGCATGTCACTTGCTGGAGTTCCTGTTGGTTGTTTGTCCTGTAACGTCATTGTTCACAAAGGCCTAAAAACAGTCATTAATTTGCAGCAACATACTTTACAGCTCTCTGTATCACTGAAGTCAATTGTAAAATGTTTATATCTGCTAGGAACACCTTTCCATGTATTCATAAAAATGTCTCAGGAAAATGTCCTGTAAAACATGATCCCAAAAGCTCACATGAAATAATGGGTATATAATTACAATATAGTTTTTGACTGTTTGGTTCTATGTGCTTTGAAGTATTTTGATCCAGGTTGCTGACATTAAAGAAAATAAAAATAGAGAGATTATTTCTTAGTTTTCATTTCTATTCTCTCTCTTTGCATCACTTCCATTTGGACCTCACTTGACATACCTATTACACCATGAGGAGCATGACTCTTGGCTTGTTTTATACCCACTTTATTAATCATGCTTTCTTGCCTTACAGCAATATGCTCACTCCCTGCTTTGTCCACAGTGGAGAACGCAATAAATTATCTAACAGAAAGCTCACATTACTCCCATAAAGCATAGAAAACAAGCAGGGGGAATGTTCATGTAACACCCCCATCAGTCAGCCCTCACAGAGAGGTACAACACCAAATATCAGTGGTGATAAAAAATGCTTTTCAAATGGCCACAACTCCCAGGAGCTAAGAAAGAAATGCAACATGCATTTAGGACTCAAAGAGGTTTAAAGGTCAAAACAGATCAGAGAGAATAGATCTAATACTGTATTATAGATTTGAACAATTACTTGAGGAAAAGTCCACTATTTTAGTATACCTGGCAGATGCTGAGGAAGTAGTATGCAAATGTACCATCTATGATAAAACACTATAAAATGTATTCTGATGGGAAACCAATGACATTTAAATTGTAAAAAGCTGTTTTCATCTTCCTCTCCAGAAAATATTAATTAGAAAGAGATCCACACCTACAGAGGGTCTTATCTAAATGGATGAGAGAGTCTGTAGACCACTTGAATTAGTTAAAACTTTTGTTTGCTGAGGACTCAAATTATTTGTCATAAAACAGAAAACTTAAGTTTCTCAATTGAATATTAGCACAACATTAAAGGATGAGTTCAGAATCACTAGAATTGGTAAGGGAAGCTACAAATGTGATGTATATTAGTGGCGTTCCTATTATTAATACTTCTCCAGATTCTACTGAAATAAATAATGACTCAATAGGAGAGAAAGGGAATCTTTCTGAACTTTGCCTTAATGACTGAGCACCAGTCACTTTCCATTACTTATGCCTTCTTTCATTACAGAGACAGAGATCATGATCTATGTCAAGGAAATGATCCAATGTAATATTGATTAATTTTTTATAGGGAGGGCCTGTATTTAATACTCAGAGGGTTCCTCTCCTCTGTGCACACTATTCTAGTCAGATTAGGTTTTCTGAAAGAGTTTTCTTATTGATTTACATTAAAATATGTGCCCTAAGGATTTCATAAGAAATGGGCATTATCAGCCTAAAACAAGCACTGAGCAGAATTAGGTTTTAGAGTTTGTTAAATACAAGAAACAAAATTAGGGTTGGCAAGAAAGTGATGCAACAGAAAAACAAGTCCTTTAAGATACTGGATTATATCAGACAGAAAAGGAAAAAAATCATATGACCTCGCTTATATGTGGAATCTCAAAATAAATTATGCAAATGAACTTATTTATGAAACAAAAACAGATTCACAGACTTAAGAGAGTAAATTTATTATTGCCGAAGGATGAGGGGAAGGAATAATTACAGAATATGGGATGGACAGGTGCACACCACTATATTTAAAATAGATAACCAACAAAGTCTGACTATACAGCACAGGGAACTCTGCTCAATGTTATTTAGCAGCCTGGATAGGAGGGGAATTTGGCAGAGAATGGATACATGTATATGTGTGGCTGATTCCCTTTGCTATCCACCTGAAACTGTTAGGACATTGTTAATCATCTATACTCCAATATAAAATAAAATGTTTTTGAAAAAGATATTGGATTATGCCAAATTCTTCAGTATTTTAGATGGAATCATATCTGACCCTTCAAAAGTGTTATGTAACTGTTTTTAAATACAAGTAAATAACTTCACAGTATGCCCACTACTTTGCTGGAATTCACATGTGTTGCAATCCATATATCAGCATTGCCGAATAGAATGCTGAGATCAAAGAAATGGGCAAGCTGGAAGACTATGGCGCATGTCATGGCATAGCTGTTGACAAGACCAAAAACCTTGCATTTCAGGAAAAACCATAATCTCCTTCATAAACATAGATGCATAATTCATAAATAAATCATAAGCAAAATATAGCACAGTGAAGATGAAAAGATTTATGATACTAATGTAAACATATATCCTGTCTTCCAATCCAGTGACATCATCCATATCATTCTAGTGCATAAATGAGCAAAGGTAGTGGGGTATTTCCCCAAACTGGTACTTTATTATAAGGATGAAGCTAAAAAATTCTATTTGGTGGCATAATGATAAATACATGATGGTTCTTATTAGTTGTCTCTTATTTTCTCTTTAGTCCCAAGCTGCTATGCTAGGTATATTTTAATGCCCAATATCTCCTTATTGGTTTATTGGAAGGCCACCCTCATTATGCATAGACAATCAGGTCACAATTGGCTTAAGCTGTGTGATATAAAGAAGACGGACTGGGTCAAAGGACTGCGTGATAGACCTATCTCTGCCACAACCTAGACATATGACCTTGAATCTGCCCAAAATGGTTCCTGCTTTCCATAAATTTTGCTATCTAGGAGAAAAGTCAAACATATCCATAGATAATTCTGCTATCAAGCAAATACTAACTGGTTTGGAAGAAGTAGAATGATACATGTGGAAAAATTGAAAATCTGCAGGATTCTTGAAAATTCTGTCTCTTTTTTAAGAGACTCCAAACTATATTCCTTTATAGTTCTGGAGGTTAGAAATCTGAAATCAGGTTCAGTGGGATGAAGTCAATGTGTCAGAAGGGAAGATTTTTTTGTGGAATCGCTGAGTGGATAATCTATTTCCTTGCTGTTTTCAGCTTCTAGAGGGTGCTCACTTTCCTTGGCTCCTGGCCTCATCACTCCAGTCTGCTTTCACTGCCTTCTCCCTTGTCTATGACCCTCCTGCCTCTCTCTCATCAGGACCTTTACAATTACATCGAGCCCATCTGGATGATGCAGGATTATCTCCCCATTTCTAGAACTTTAGTTTAATCATATCAATAATGTTCCTTCTGCCATATAATGTAACACAGGTGCTGGGGATTAGGACATATTTGAGAGGCCACTATTCAGCTGACAGGGACTTTGCTAGTGGTGCAGACAGGAAAGAATCCGCCTGCAGGGCAGGAGACCTGGATTTGATTCCTGGGTTGGGAAGATCCCCTGGAGAAAGAAGTGGCAACTCACTCCAGTATTCAGACAGAGGAGCCTGGTGGGCTATGGTTCATTGGGTCACAAAGAGCAGGATGTGACTGAATGACTAACACACACATTCAGCTGAAAATGGTAGTCCAGGGTCAGGGTGGAGATACAAGTGGAAGTCTCTTTACTTGTAGTGGAAGGAGGTCCAGAACCATTGATTTTTAGCAGGTATGAAGGTCAAAGAGTTAGTGCGAATGTGTGATGGAAGGAATCTAAAATTCTCTTAAAGGAGGTTTTCATAGAACTGTACTTTGAATCATGTTTAAGATGTTACAGTACTGTTGGAAAAGTGCAGAGAGAAGGAAACCCTTCATCAAAATAGCAAAGCAGTCTTGAAACACAGAACATCAGAAGTGGTGAACCTGCAAAATGTTTAGGTGAGAGGTGATATGCTGAGAATTTGCTAGTAAGAACACCTTGACAAAGTGCAGGGTTATGGTTTGACTCACTGCTAAGAGTAATTCTATTTTCAGACCTGCTTATGATGCTCTTTTTGTGTGTGTGTCAGAGCCCGCAGATATTTATGGCACATATGAGCTATTAAACTATTAAATGGTCAGTCTTTTAAATCAAATCATGCCTGACACTTTATGTTGCATAACTGTTTTTAAATTGAAAGTTAATAAAATAACTTCACAGTATGTCCACCACCTTATTTGATATTCTTCCATATATTTCTTAATTTGTCCCTACATCATTTGATGATATTTGGCAATAAAGTAGCAGACTTGAATTTGAGTTCTGGCCCCAGAAAAAGACCTTTGCTTGACTTGTTAAGTATAAAGTAGTTTTATCTGTTGAGGAAGACATTAAACATGACTTTGGTGACTATGAAGAGAGTTAACTATGCAACAAGCTATTCTGTGATCAAATATGCATAAACTGGAAATAAATATGCTGTTGCTGTTCAGTCACTCAGGCATGTCTTTGCAACCCCCTGGACTGCAACATGCCAGCTACCTATGCCAGCTTGAGGTAATAAGAGCAACTTACAAATGACTTCTTTTGGTATAACCAAGATCATCTTTTAATCAAGTAGAAGATTATCTTTCTGTAATCTATATGTGTAGTATGTAAAATTGCCCAGTAACTACAAAGTTGAATATCTAAGCACTCATGTGTACAATGACTTCCCTAGTGGCTCAGACGGTAAAGCATCTACCTACAATGTGGGAGACGCAGGTTCAGTCCCTGGGTCAGGAAGATCTCCTGGAGAAGGAGATGGCAACCCATTCCAGTATTCTTGCCTGGAGAATCCCATGGACAGAGGAGCCTGGTAGGGTACAGTCCATGGGGTTGTAAAGAGTCAGACATGACTGAGCAACTTCACTTTCTTTCTTTCATGTGTACCAAAGAATTCATAGAATTAATAATTTGTACTCAAGAAATGATGCTTAAGACCCCCTCTTCAGGTTTCATTTACTTGCTAAAGAGGCTTACAGAATTCAGGAAAATACTTATTTCCACCACTTTATTGAAGAATATGATAAAAGATGGGCTTTCAAGGACCTGCCTGCTAGTGCTGGAGACATAAGAGACATGGGTTCAATCCCTGAGTCAGGAAGATCCCCTGGAGGTGGGCACAGCAACCCTCTCCAGTATTCTTGCTTGGAGAATCCCCACGGATAAAGGAGCCTGATGGGCTATAGACATGGGGTCACAAAGAGTCTGACACAACTAAAGTGACTTAGCACTAGCAATAGCACTATGATAAAAGGTATAAATATACATCCTGATGAAGAGATACATAGGTTGATATCTGATAGTCTCAAGTTCAGGGAATTCTGTCCCCTTGGACACCCAGAAACTCTCTGAATTCTATACTTTGGGGATTTTTATGGAGACTTCCTCATGTAGGCACAATCAGTCATTAACTCCACTTTCGGCTCTTCTCCCTTCTCAAGAAAATGGTGGAGTGGGGCTAAAAACATCAAGCCTTCATTATGGCTTGGTCTTTCTGGGGGCCAACCCTCACCCAGGAGGTACCCAGGGGCCCACCCAAAGGCATATTATGAGAACAAAAGACACTCCTGACACCCAGAATGATAATTACAAGGAAATTATCAGGAGGAAATTACAAGGTTTCAGGAGCTGACTGTCAAGCACTGGTGGCAGAGACCAATATATATTTTTCGCTCTCACAGAATCATATTGGAAGGTGCCCAAGCCTGATTTTCCAGGTCACAATGAAACTTACGTCTCAGTCAAAAGTCCCCCTGCAAAGAAACAAAAATCAGAACCCACCATGATTTCCACTGATTCCAAGTTAGGACCCTGCATGCTTCTCAGGTACCCCAATTGTTCACACTGTGGACTGTCATACCCCAGTGACAACATCATAAAGGGTGAAGAGGCTGTAATAAAAGCAACAACAGATGCCAAAGATATGTTCTTGAACATATACATTCATGACAGTATAACCAAATACATATTTCACATATTAAGAAAAATTAACCAGGTAGTGATTAAAAAATACAATTTCCTAAGTGAATATCCAATTCCACCTGCCAAAAAGGATGTCCAATGATGTCACAAGGGAATTTACTATAAGGCTCAAAAGGGCCCTCTCTATAAGGTACAGGCAAGACTCAAAGCTCTAGGGATCTGGAAGGGGTAGGAGAGGGCAAGCAAGTATACACTGAAAAAGAGAATATGTGTAGAACACACAGGAATATGACAATAGGCTACTTAAGATGACTTTAACTCAGGCCCTGGCTCCCCAGTCCCAATGTCCACTCTACAGAATATGGCTTAAGCTCACCCAACCCATTCCTGGCTTCCGGTTGTTCCAACATATTTCTAAACTCTGGAAAATGGAGACTGTCTATTTTGGGCAGAGTAAGAAGCAATGTGGTCAAGATATTATACAAAAAATTTAAAGAAAATAAGGACATGCTTTGGATTTGGAAATATTGCATTGATCTGTCAAAATGTGTGTGTGTGTGTGTGTGTGTGTGTGTGTGTGTGTACAGCATGGCCCATAAGTTTTTGTGAAGTT
This sequence comes from Muntiacus reevesi, assembly GCF_963930625.1. Lineage (NCBI taxonomy): Eukaryota > Metazoa > Chordata > Mammalia > Artiodactyla > Cervidae > Muntiacus > Muntiacus reevesi. The sequence goes on from NC_089265.1 coordinate 62,110,922, forward strand.
TTTCCAACTTCATTACTATAAATGCTACTAGCACAAAACATATCATTTAGAGGTTCAATTACTTATCTTTTTATTATACTTCAGTTTTATAAATTTTAAATAATCTCTAATTTGAATTTTCATATCAATTACTCTGATTGAAGCTGGCAAAGAAGGATGAAAACTACAACAAATTATTTATGCAAAATTAAATATAAAATAAATTTCTATTTCTGGGTTAATGAAAGTAAAAGACTTATAATATGGGGGAAATAGTGGTAACGTGCAGCAATGGGAATGAATCTAGTGGACATCATGTTAAGTGAAAGCCAGACAGAGAGAGGCATATATTTTTTCTTATTAATTATGTGCAGAATCTACAAAAAAAGAAGTCAAACTTAAAGAAACAGAGAAGTGGTTGGCAGGGGCTGGGGTTGGGGGAAATAGGGAGAGGCGGGTAACAGGGTTTTGACCTTTTGCTATGAGACAAAGGTCTCAGGATCTAATGGTGACTAGAGTTGATAGCACTATATTGTGTAACTGAAATTTGCTGAGGAAGTATAACTTCAAAGTAAATATATGAGATGAAGAAAAAAATGATGAGATTGTGGCCAGAGGAGACTCTAAGAGTGCAAATCCTTGGAAAACAACCAAAATACTGGGAGAATTTCAGAGTTTCAAAAACTATGAAATTGGTTGGTTCAAGCCAAGATCTCCAAGAGATCTTAGGAACCAGGAAATATCTGGTCTCCTGGTGAAATGAATAGTAAACTGGCTAATGACCAGAAGATCCTTGAGGGTGGAGGGGTAGAGCTGTGGGGCTGGATGGTGGGGGAGGGGCTGTGGCCTAGGCCTCTCCTCTCCTGTCCCCTCCCCCACCCACAGGAGCCCTTTGTGACAAGGCTGCAGGCTCTGTGATGCCAGGCCTGGGGCTTGAGTCCCGAAGTGCAAGCCCTTGCTCAGTTACCTGAAGGCAGCAGTGGGGTTCAGACAATGGAGAATCTTCTCTTTTCTCCAAAAAGCACTTTTGACACTTGGCTGAACTCCAGTGACACTGCCTGGACAATTGAAATCATCCTTGCCTTTCTGTGTGGACTGGGTCTGTTTTTCCTGTTCCTTCCCTACCACCAGAATAATCCATCTTTTCCTCCTCCTAGGAAATGTGGAAACAGCAGGAAGGTAAGGAACCCTTGGCCCAGACCCACAAGCACATGACTCTCTTTTCTATTATTATGTCTACTTTTCTGAACCAACTCAAGAGACTCCTGAGATGGGAAAGAACAGGACAACTATTCTCAAGAAAAAATAGATCATTATCTCTCTAGGGACAAACTAGGCTGGACAGGGGATCAGTGAAAACTAATTGTGAATCCTAGAGTGAACCCTAGGATTTCCAGCCAAAGATCTCAGATCAGTAGTTCAGGTGTGGTTGGGTCTCCAGGACAAATCCCTGATACAGTGACCAGGAGCCCAGAACTGGATACTGAGTTCATTCTCAGCCAGGAGAAGCCCCCGAACACAACCAGCTCCCCAGCTGTGAACGAGCGTCTCGGACAAGGGCTGATCTGAGGACAGTGCCGAGGGCCTGAGAGACTTGGAGCACGGGGCTGGAGTGGGGCCCTGGCTTCAGGAAGCCAAGACCTACCTGATGGAGCTAAGATTCTCCAACAGGTCTGAGAACATGCATGTTCCTTCAGCAGAGGAACAGCGATGAACGAAATCCAGGGTGGGTCTCGCATAGAAATTCCTTCTCACGTCTAGGAAATGTTTTCTAGGAATGAGCTCTCCCAATAATCAAAAGGAAACCTGGAAATATGTCTGCACAAATATATATAGGCACATTTATGTACATTAATCAGGACTTCAGTGGTGTTGGAATATGACTTCCTCATTAAAATTTTCATTTACTTTAAATACTAACTAAAGATCAATAAGATCTGTTTTCTACTTTAGTCAACAATGTTGTTGTTATTGGTGTGTGTGTGTATGTGTGTGTATCTCTGTGAATTATTGAATTAGAGTTGACCTACAATGTTGCATTAGTTTTGGATGTACAGAAAAGTGATTTATACATATATAGTTCAGTTCAGTTCAGTTGCTCCGTTGTGTCCAACTCTTTGCAACCCCATGAACTGCAGCATGCCAGGCCTCCCTGTCCATCACCAACTCCCAGAGTTTACTCAAACTTGTGTCCATTGAGTCAGTGATGCCATCCAACCATCTCATCCTCTGTCAACCCCTTCTCTTCCTGCCCCCAATCCCTCCCAGCATCAGGGTCTTTTCAAATGACTCAACTCTTCGCATGAGATGGCCAAAGTATTGGAGTTTCAGCTTCAGCATCAGTCCTTCCAAGGAACACCCAGGACTGATCTCCTTTAGGATGGACTGGTTGGATCTCCTTGCAGTCCAAGGAAATGTCAAGAGTCTTCTCCAACACCACAGTTCAAAAGCATCAATTCTTTGGCTCTCAGCTTTCTTCACAGTCCAACTCTCACATCCATACATGACTACTGGAAAAATCATCGCCTTGATTAGATGGATCTTTGATGGCAAAGTAATGCCTCTACTTTTAATAAGCTATCTAGGTTGGTCATAACTTTCCTTCCAAGGAGTAAGCGTCTTTTAATTTCATGGCTGCAATCACCATGTGCAGTGATTTTGGAACCCCCAAAAATAAAGTCTGACACTGTTTCCACTGTTTCCTCATCTATTTGCCATGAAGTGATGGGACCAGATGCCATGATCTTAGTTTTCTGAATGTTGAGCTTTAAGTCAACTTTTTCACTCTCCTCTTTCACTTTCATCAAGAGGATTTTTAGTTCCTCTTCACTTTCTGCCATAGGGGTGGTGTCATCTACATATCTGAGGTTACTGATATTTCTCCTGGCAATCTTTATTCCAGCTTGTGCTTTATCCAGCCCAGAGTTTCTCATGATGTACTCTGCATATAAGTTAAATAAGCAGGGTGACAAGATACAGCCTTGACGTACTCCTTTTCCTATTTGGAACCAGTCTGTTGTTCCATGTCCAGTTCTGTTGCTTCCTGACCTGCATATAGGTTTCTCAAGAGGCAGATCAGGTGGTCTGGTATTCCCATCTCTTTCAGAATTTTTCACAGTTTGTTGTGATCCACACAGTCGAAGGCTTTGGCATAGTCAATAAAGCATAAATAGATGTTTTTCCTGGAACTTTCTTGCTTTTTCAATGATCCAGCAGATGTTGGCAATTTGATCTCTGGTTCCTCTGCCACTTCTAAAGCCAGCTTGAACATCTGGAAGTTCATAGTTCACATATTGCTGAAGTCTGGCTTGGAGAATTTGGAGCATTACTTTACTAGCATGTGAGATGAGTGCAATTGTGCGGTAGTTTGAACATTGCCTTTCTTTGGGATTGGAATGAAAACTGACCTTTTCCAGTCCTGTGGCCACTGCTGAGTTTTCCAAATTTGCTGGCATATTGAGTGAAGCAAGCATCATCTTTCAGGATTTGAAATAGCTCAACTGGAATTCCATCACCTCCACTAGATTTGTTCGTAATGATGCTTCCTAAGTCTTACTTGACTTCACATTCCAGAATGTCTGGCTCTTGGTGAGTCATCACACCATCATGAATATCTGTATATATACATAATATATATGTGTGTGTGTGTGTGTATGTGTATATATATATATATATATATATATATATATATACATGAATATATATATGTATATATAATTATTCTTTTTCATACATATATATATATATATATACTCTCTTTTGGATTATTTTTCATTATGGGTTATTACAAGATAATAGGTATAGTTCCCTGTGCTATACAGTGGGTTCTTATTGTTTGTCTATTTTGTATATGGTTCAACTACCTTTTTTTTTTTTTTTTTTTTTTTTTTTAATATTATTTTATTAGTTGGAGGCCAATCACTTTACAACATTTCAGTGGGTTTTGTCATACATTGACATGAATCAGCCATATAGTTACATGTATTCCCCATCCCGATCCCCCCTCCCACCTCCCTCCCCACCCGACTCCTCAGGGTCCTCCCAGTGCACCAGGCCCGAGCACCTGACTCATGTATCCCACCTGGGCTGGTGGTCCGTTTCACCATAGATAATATACATGCTGTTCTTTCAAAACATCCCACCCTCACGTTCTCCCCCAGAGTTCAAAAGTCTGTTCTGTATATCAACTACCTTTTTTTGTATTAACTTTTCAACTAGTTTTCTTTTAAATTATTCTTAAAATGTCTGCCACATGTAAAGAATGTATTCTGCATATGGTAGAAATTAAATGCACTAATTTCTAGCAAATGAAATTACACAGGTAATTTATGATTTTTTCATTTTAAACTACAGACTGAATAAGAAAGGACAGATAATGCAAGCATTTATAAACCAGATACATAAAAGGGTTGCAATTTTTTTTAAAAAGGGAAAATCCTTCTTTATGCTCTTCAAAGAAGGAGAACAGAAAATGAGTGAAAGGAAAGCAAACCACAGAGCTCTGTTAGTGAAATGAAGAAAGTCATATTATATATTGACACTGAGTGTCTGATGCTTGTCTGGAGACGGGAGACTGAGATTTGGGTTGCAGGTTCTCATTTTTTCTGTCTCTCAGCATCACAGGGACCTGAGAAGGAGAAGCAGGTGCAGGAAGAGAAGCGGAGCTTTGAAAGGTGAGTTCTGCCGTTCAGTCGTGTGTGCCCCGAATGTTAGCCCCCGTGTATCCAGCCCGGAGGGCCCAGCGCCTCTGCTTCTGAGACCAGTGGAAGGTCTTTCCCTTGGGAAACAGAACCCCTCAGGGAGGCTTCTGGAAAGGAGAGCAGAACCCAGACACTACCCGGGTTCAATGTACAGAATGAAGCTGTGAGGGGCCTGGATATAAGTGTGGCGCTGCTCATAACCAGGTGCATGTGGGTTGCACTGGACCGGTAGCGCCTGGATCGGGAGGTGAGAGCCTGGGTTCGACCATGGACACATGGTTTGACTTTGCTCAGATTTGTCTGTGCAGTGACCCCCGCCCTTCAGAGGCGGGTGAATACCGCAGGTTGTGAAGGCAGCAAGGGGTAAAGGATATGGAAACACTTTGTAAATGATAAACCCTTTCATGAGCTTCACTGTCACTGTGAATGATTATGTGGCCTTGGACACTAGTCCAAGGGCTCCACAATCCCAACGGTGGCCCCTTAAAGAGATCGTGCACTCAGCCTCCTGTAAGACCCCTAGGAAGGGGCCCCGCCTTCCTCACCGTGACCATCTGCTGGTTTTCAGTTTGCAGAGATTGCCTGGAAGAGCTGGAAGGGACCCGCAACCTGGTTTTACTTCTTCAGAGGTAAAGAATCCTCCTCTTCTCTCCTGGGTATTTCTTCCTCCCAGAGTGTCTGGTGTGACCCCAGGGTTGCAGGCATCCTGGGACTGAGCTGGGATGGGAAGCCTTGGGAGTGGGATAGGGCTAACGTCCTGGGGTGTGGGAAAGCGGGAGCGTGGGCACCGTGCGGGACTGTGGCTGCAGGTGCCCAGCCCTGCCTGGCCTGCCGTGCCCTCCTGGCCCTGGGGCTCCTGGCTGCACCTTGTGCTTTGTGTTCCCCGCAGCCACGTGGGAAGTCTCCCTGATAAAAGCAGCTTTCATCAGCTCTTCTGGCAAGATCCTCCTGCTGTGGGACAGAAAGCAGCTCCTGCTGGAGCCCACCAGCCCAGCATGGAGCCTTTGGAGGAGGCTATTTCCGCCATATCTTCAGCATCTCTGACCCAGGACCCTGTGCCTTTGGCCTCCACCTTGTCAGCAGAACCTCAAGACAGATCCAACTTGGAGAAAATCCTATTTGGTACTGTTGCAAAGAGCTCCCCTCCAGGTAATTCTTTTTTGGCATCTACCATCTCAGCCATGGCAAACCTTGGCGTCTTCGCAAGCTACCCCATTTCTTTCCTGTCTTGCTGGTGGGATACTACCAAGGCCTTGTTCTTCCCCACCTCATCACAGAGCAAGTGCTGGCAAGAAGACCTGTTCCCCCACCCAACAGAAGTTCCATCCTGGGGGGGCCCTATAGACAAGCAGGTAGAAATTGGTAGCCCCTCTTTTATCAACCCTGATGTCCAAAAGCTGCTGGAGATCCTAATCACCAAAAGAGTAGAACTGAGGATTTGTAAGGAGGGAAAAAAGGACAGGTCATTCTCAGAGCAAATGAGCCAGGACTACCGTCTGAACACTTCAGGGAATATATGGAAATCATTGGGAACTGAGCAGGACATCACAACCCCGCAATCTTTCTGGAACATGAAGGACAAACCAGAGAGGCTACCTGAGCCACAGCAGCTTTTACATCCCGAGAGTCTGAGGGATCACATAGAGCGGGAATACAGCCAGCTCTGCTGGGGTCTCCCCTCTCTGCACAGCGAGTCCCTGGTGGCAGCTGCCCTTGTCTCTGGGAGCTCCTCTCAATCACAGGCACCCTTTGTTTTATTCAATGGAATCTCTAATGTCTTTCCAATCTCAGTTCAACCTGGAATACCTTTAAGTCTTTCCCAGGCCCCACTCTTGCCCTGTGCTGGGGCCCAACCCCAGCCTTTCACTCAAAACTTGCCTATGAACCAGCCCCCACCTATGGTTCAGATACAAAGTCAGCCCTACTTCCCATCTCCTCTCCTCTTCAGACCAACTTATTCTTCACCCCAGGTGAGTACCTGTGGGCTCTACTGTCTTCCATTTCAGAACAACCCATTATATTTTATCCCAACTGAAACTCAAAGTCTGGAGTACCCCTTGTTGCAGAAGCAACTGAAAACTGAGACGCCTATACCCTCTGTGAACGAGAGATCACAGGAAGTCTTTAGCCAACTCATTCCCAACTGTCCCCAGGACACTGGGGGGCCCCAGGCCCAAAGGTTAGTCTCTGGTCCTCATGGAGACTTAATCAAATCTGATCTCCAGAAGCAACATCTTCAAAAGAAGCCCATAGAAGATCAACTCAAGGGGAGCCGGCTCCGCAGCATCCACCTGTCTCTACAACTGAGTTCATCTCAGTGCCAATTCCTAGTGACTTTTCATGCCCAGGGAAAGCAGGGATCCTGGCAGCTGTCTGCTTTTAGAGGCAAAAGGAGCCAGGGTGCCCAGAAGACAAGGTCCAGGTGCCCTAGGAGATCCCATCGAAGGAATCAGATGAAGTTCCAGCTAGAAACAGATTTTAGTGAGATTCTAAGGCCATATCTGAGGGGTATCTCCAAAGATCCTTCCAGGTCCAGCTTCTCCAAGAAGTTTCTGCAAATGGACTCTGAGAAGGAGTCAGAAAGATACTTGCTGAGGCCCTCAAAGAGTGACTTGCTGAGGCCTTCAAAGAGTGACTCCAGAGATTACTTATTTGGTGGCCCAGATAAGAAACATCTAGAAAAAGTCTTAAAAGCCCATTTAGACAAAAAGTTGAGGCAGATTGATCAGGGTTTGATCCCTGTGACAGTGCGTAGATCCTGGCTTGCCGCCACCCAAGCTTCTTCTAAGACCCACCTTCACAAGGAAATCAGAAATCTAGCATCCCTGAAGCATTGGAAACCTCGTATAAACATCTCCCATGAGCTTTCTTTCCTCAGTCCAAGCATTCAACAAATGCTGGAAGCACATATCATAAGGTTTCGGGTAAGGCACAGGTGGGACACATCCAAACAGGGCTCTGAGCCTGTAAATCTCAAACCATCTGAGACTCAACCCTCTCCCCTTCCAACATCCACATTTTCACTCTCAGCCATCTGGCAACCTGGGCCACAGTCAAAAACCAACTTTTCTAAGTTATTGGGAAAACCTCAGCTACACCAGGGAAAGCAAATGATAACAAAAGCATCAGTTCCCTCCCTGGGGAGTCCCCTCCTGGCTCCCATACCTGCAAGGCGGGGTATCCAGAGGGCCTTGGGAAAGACTTCACTTGGTGACAGTCGTGGGCCCTCAGAGGCCCCTCTGACTGGGCAGAAGGGCAGGCCACCTCATAAGATGCCTGCACCCAACCTCAAGGGTAGAACCTGGCAGAGTGGGACTGTCCTTAGGGCCAGGAAAAGCAGCCTAAACCCCAGTCTCAAAAGGGAAGAGAGTTGGGGTTGGCTCTCAAAACATCCCTGCCATAATGCTTTAATACTGGACATGGGCTTAAAGTCCCAATCTTCAAAGACCAAACAGAAGGCCAAGGAGGACCCTGCCTGGGAAGTCTTCTTGGGTCCCACTGTGCCAGTCAACTCCCAAACTAGCAACATGGATCTGAGGAGATCAGACGTTCCAGTCACCAAGAAAACCCTGCCATCATCCACAAACTCAGTTGGCCAACATTCAGAGGAGCCACATTTTAAAACACAGGTGGCTAGTAAATTTGAGTTTGGAAGCAAGTTAGAACCGGAGAACCAGCTTCAAGGCCGTGCCACTGGGGGCCTGCAACAGTCTCACGCTGATGTCCTCCTTCAAGACTATACCACTGGCATGCTCCTCCAGGACTCTGCCACCAACCTGCTCCTTCAAGACCCTCACACTGACGTGCTCCTTGCTGCAGGCATCCTGGCTTCTCATGGGTCACTGTCAAGTTCCCAGATGGAATATGCTAGCGGGGACACACCAGCTTCACAGGCGCCATATGACCTCGAAGCAAGTGCACAGAGCACCCGGGAGCAGCAGAAATCCCAAAAACCAAAACTGAAGGACCCATTTAAGAGCCAGAGAGAGATGTTTGCCCCAACTGAAGAGTGGACGGACTTTCAGAGTTTCCAACCAGGAGAACATGAAAAAATGAAGAGTATCCAGAGACAACAGAAACACAGGAAACCAAAAATGAGGGACCCATGTAAGGATCAGTTTGCCTCAGCTGATGAAGGGGAGATTTGTGAGAAGCTTGAGCCACAAGAAGATAGAGAAACCATCAGCCAAGGCAAGATGTTTGCTCCAACTGAGGAGAGGAGAGGTTTTAAGAGACTCCAAGAAGAAGAAGATGAAGACATGAAGAGCAAGAGAGAGATGCTTGTCCTAGTTGATGAGTGGAGGAAGGCTAGGAGGCTCCAATCAAGGGGACAGCAGAAACCCAGGAAACCAAAAGTTAAGGATCCTTGTAAGGGCCCATTTGCCTCAATTGACGAGGAGGGGATCTGTGAGAACCTCGAATCAGAAGAGGATGAAGAAATAAACAGCCAAACTGAGATGTGTCCCCCAGCTGGGGAGTGGTGGGGTTTTAACAAACCCCTACCAAGAGGACATCAAGAAACAGAAAGCCAGAGCAAGATATTCACCTCAACTGAGGACTGGAGGGCTTTTAAGAGAGTCCAACCAGGAGAGCCTGAAGAAATGAAGAGCCAGAGGGAGAGACTTACCCCAACTGAGGAGTGGAAGAGTGTTAGGAGGCTCCAACTAGGAGAACATGAAAAAGCAGGGAGTAGTCAACGACAACAGAAACCCAGGAAAACAAAAGTTAAGGACCCATGTAAGGGCCAATTTTCCTCACTTGATGAGGGGGAGATCTGTGAGAACCTTGAACCAGAAGAGGATGAAGAAATGAACAGCCAAACCGAGTTGTGTCCCCCAGTTGAGGAGTGGAGGGGTTTTAAGAAGCCCCCACCAAGAGGACATGAAGAAACCAAAAACAGGAGTGAGGTGCTCGCTTCACCTGAGGACAGCAGAGCTTTTAAGAGGCCCATATCCAGAGAGTATGAAGAAACCCATAGTCAGAACAAGATGCTCGTCCCAGCTGATGAGTGGAAGGCTTTTAAGTGGCCTCCACCAGAAAATTATGAAAAAACAAAAAGTCAGGGCCAGATGCTCACATCAACTGAAGAGTTGAGGAGTATTAGGAAGCTCCATGCAGGAGAACAAGAAACAGGGAGTAGTCAACGACAACAGAAACCCAGGAAACCAAAAGTTAGGGACCCCTGTAAGGGCCCGTTTGCCTCAATTGATGAGGGGGAGATCTGTGAGAACCTTAAACCAGAAGAGAATGAAGAAATGAATAGCCAAAGTGAGATATGTCCCCCACCTGAGGAGTGGAGGGGTTTTAAGAAGTCCCCACCAAGAGGACATGAAGAAACCAAAAGCCAGAGCAAGATGCTCACCTCACCTGAGGACAGCAGGGCTTTTAAGAGACCCCAATCCAGAGAGTCTGAAGAAGTGAAGAGCCAGAGGGAGATGATAACCCCAGCTGAGGAGTGGAAGAGTGTTAGGAGGCTCCAACCAGGAGAACATGATAAAACAAGGAGTAGTCAACAACAACAGAAACCCAGGAAAACAAAAGTTAGGGACCCCTGTAAGGGCCCGTTTGCCTCAGTCAATGAGGGGGAGATCTGTGAGAGGCCTGAACCAGAAGAAGATGAAGAAATGCATAGCCAAAGCAGGATGTTGGCACCAACTGATGAGAGGAAGGGTAACTGGAGGCCCAAATTTGGGAAGTATGAAGAAAGAATTTCAGGACTAAGGGCTTCTCATACCAGAGTGATGAGACAGTCTCCTCAGGTGAGGGAAACAGAGTCTCTTGGGGGCAAATACCTCCAGTTCTCACCAGAAAAGGAAAAACTTTTACCAGAAAGCTATTTGAAAAAAAGGATGAGGCACTTTCTGCAGTGTCTTAGCCCCAGTAAAAAAGACAAACAAATAGAAGAAACCTTTCAAAAAGGCAGGCCTGCATCAGCGGCTGCTCACTGCCAGGAACAAATCAAAGACAAATTCATTGTAGATGGCAGGACTATTGATCCTGAGGTGATTGGAACAGTTGTTGGACAGGTCCTGGTAGAGAAATTGGGGCTTCAACAAGGATCCCATGCCTCAGAAGTAAATCAGCACAGAGAACAACTTCGGGCCCTAGTGGGTGAGCCTTCCCGCCACCACAGGACACTCTCTTCCTCAGAACAGAGAAAAATGTTGAAAGATACAGCACGCAGTCACCAAGCCAATCCCAAGGACCACAGCCATCTTAGCAAGAACAGGCATACCAGAGACAGGGGCGACAGGCGGGCCTTCCCACCCAGGGAGCCAGAGTCCCCAGTCAGACCCTGCCAGCATGGCCCCAGGGTGGCAAGGGACTCAGGGGACCTGCACCACTGCCCAACATGCTGGCCTCAAAAGTGCGTCCCCTCTGGCCAACAAGAGCGTGCTCCTCATGCCTCCCCTGGTAGGAAAATGTTTGCACAAGAGAAAGTTCAGTACCTGCAGAGAAAACCTGTTTCTCCTCATGCTAGCACATCGTCTATGTGCTAAAGCCTCCTTCCTACCACAACTTTTATTATTTTCCCCAAATAAACGTTTTTCTCATGAAAGGTGGTGGCCTCCATCTGTGCCCTGCTGGAGGGAAGGGAAGGGCTCAGGGTCCACTCTTGCCAGCTGCCTGCTTTGACTCCCAGATGGGAGGGGGCCATGGAGGGGGGTGACCCCAGTGTGCACCCAGCTCCCTCAGTGCACCGGAACGTTTCACAATCACAGCATTACAGAAGTGGGCTGCAGCATTCAGGACGTGTCAAGGCGAACTCAACCTAAAGACCGCTCCCTTTCCAGGATCCAGCTCAGTCCTCTTCACCTCTGTCTCTCCTTGAACTTGTGGAGCTGTAGGGGAGGGGTTTGCAGAGGGTGAAATTCCCCTCTGGCTCAGAGAGTGTCAGACATAAGCTCACATGTCAGAATACGGAGGGGAGTTTGGGGGCAGTGATGACCCCGAATCCAGGGTGGGTGAAACCTCATCTCCACATCTTGATGGGATTAGAAGTCCCTTCTCTCCCTGATGGAGCTGGGGTTGAGATGGAAAGGATTGTCACCTTTCCTCTGTCTTCCTCATGCTCTAGAGCAGAAGCAAGCATGAGGACCACATTCTGCTCCTTCCTCAGAGGAGAGAACAGCCCTGATCATAGTACCCACCTTCCTCGGGTGAATGAGCAGGGGAGTGACTGTGTGTGCAGTCACCAGGGCCAGGCTCCCAGAGGCAGCGGAGCCTCCAAGATAGGAAGCTTCGCTTCTCCACAATGTAAATAATCAGATTTCACAGGACCAGGAGCTCGGGACAGACTTGTGGTCTGTGACCTCTACCTACATGTGTGGTCCAAGGAGGCTCCCAGGGGACAGGTGGGACTTAACAGGCCCAGGGACCGTGCAGGGTCATAGCAAGCCTCACCTTCTCTCAACCTTGCTCACCCCAGAGCCCGGAGAGGGAAGAGATCAGCAGACAGGATGTGTCACGCAGCGGGTGGGAAGTCACCTGTGGAGAAGGGTGCTGTCAGCTTTCCTCCCCGGGCCCATCCACTCAAGAAAGCAGAGAGAGAGGAGCGATTCTCTAGAGTGATTCAGGGCTCTGTGCATCGTCACTACTGCAGTGGAGACACCTGCTCCAGGAGGGGTCCCTGATCCAGGAGACAGCAGGAATGGGGCTTCCCCGTGCCTGTAAGGACTCCAGTATGTGAGACCAGGGCCGGGGTGGTGTGAGGCAGAGGGCACAGGTCTGCTTGTGCTGTGGGTTCTTTCTGGAGCCAAGTTCTGCCTGGGCCCCGTCCTCCAGGGTGGGCACAGCAGTGGGAGCTCAGCCAGGGCCTGAGGGAGGGGCTGGGACCCAGGCCGCAGAGAGACCTCCAGAGCTCAGGAGAGAGGACACAGAGCATGGGCCCTGGGCCTGGCTGCTGCCCGGTCCTCTTAGAGGCACTGAGAGGTGAGCGCTGGGGGTGAGGGCAGCTGAAACCCACCCCCTGGGGGAGAGGTGACGTGGAGGAACTCTGGCAGAGCAGCAAGAAATGAGAGGAGCAGGTCCCTGAGCCCTTCTCCTGCCCTGAAGTGCAGAACAGACAGAAATTGAGGACCCCCACTTAATGTCCCCACACAGGGGCCTCCCACAGGCCCACACTGACCCCACAGAGAGACCCGCACTCAGATCCACACAGAGGGGCCCAGTGTCCCACCGGGACCATGGGGCCCCCACCAACAGTGGCCCCACATTCACCCACAGGAGCCCGAGTGGCTAGCCAGGGACAGGCCCTCCAAGTAGATCCTAAGCCACGAAGCAAACTGAAGGTGCAGGAGGAGATCAGTACCAGTGACCCCCAGAGAAAATTCTTCCATATTTGTTTTCTTCTTGGATATTTTTTAATTACTACTGGAAAAAAGAGTTACAGTTTCCCCGTGAAAATGTGCAAAATCCTTTCCTTCACAGATTTTCATTGACTTGAGCACTGACTCACAGTTGAGAGAATGACAAACTTCGAAAAGAAGCAAAACTCTTCCAGCATCTAATGAGGGTGAATCTGTGTCCAATTTTAGTTATTGTTCAGTCAAATGGCATCAGGGGGCCGCGTGCTTTGTTGTGTTGGGGACAACTTCCTGCACTCAAAGTGACTTCTTTCCTTTGGACACATGTTGTAGAGAGGCCTACAGCAAGTGGGATCCAGGATGAAATGAACCAGCCAAGAGACATCTGACACCTGTTTGCTAGCTGTGCAGATGGCACGAGATTTCACACTGAATAGCTTGTGTTAGGCTTGTGAGGTTTGCTGTAGTTTTCAATGAAACAAGCCATCTTATCAAACACATGAAGCTTATTCACCAATGAGATAGATTTTTGGCAATATCTCTATTACCTCCTCTGGCATATTTGTACTTACTGCTTAATATTAAATGATGCTGTTTTTCTTACTCCTCTTAAAATATAGGAGTACAGTCAGGTAGTTGTATGGTATGTATGCCTCTAGAATATAAAAAAAATCCTAGTGTTTATCTGTGATGGCTTAAACCTCTAAACCATTTAGAAGGATTCACATTTTTACATAATTGTAAGAAATGTGAATTTTCCAAAAATCAGGAAATTTATATTTGTTATAGGGCTATCAACAGGATGCATTGCTTAAAAGAATCTTGAAATCTTAGAAAATATGTCACTTAATTGGTGTTTGAAATATATATTACGTCAAATTACTTAAGATTTGGCATTTTGACAACTGTTAAAGAAAGCATATCTTTAATAAACATTTCTATTATAACAAGAATAATAGAGGTCTCACTGTCAGCATAATGCTTTCCAAATTGTGCACTCAGTTAAGACTACATATTTCTCATTGGTCATAAAAATTATGTTGCCCTTGACATGGTAAAATCTAGATAATGAACAGATGTCAAGTATATATCTGCTTAAGTCTCTTAGGTCACACTTTGAGGTGATAATATCATTGTCCTTTTTCTCAAAAGAGAGGAGTGAGTTAATGTGAGGCCTCTATGGGTGTATATTTTTAAGTAAGGACAAAATTCAGGTTGTAAAATATTCTGAAAAATCATAGCTATTAATTTTTTGAGATTTGCTCCCTTTGTGGTATTTCATGTTGCTGAATCACAGAACTATGGAAAATGGCCACAGATGTCCTCTAATAGCCAGTGAATAGTATTTACTAACTAGAGTTGCTTATTTTCCTATAGATACCCACACCTACAACACCTCACAATCATGAAAATGATACTTTCTTTTTGGGAGTTTAAGCCAGTATTTCTAAACTGTGTGTTTGACATAAAACTAAATTCTAGTAAGAGGCACTATAAAATATGTAATTCCCAAGAAAATAGATGAGGATTTAGGAAATACTGGTATCTTTCATAAGAAAACACGATCGCTTCATCTCATCCTGATAACAAGAAATGTGGGTGACACAGCTCTTTGGTCTAAATATTTGTATGTGTGCTTTAGCTGATCCTGTGGATTGGCTGTATAAATATTATTCTTTTAAGATTTGTGGGTCAGAATATTTTTACATAAGTGATACATAGGATATGTGGTTTAGGAGTTAGTTGCTACAGTCATTCTTATCCCTCTTGGAATGGAACATGAAGGCAAACAGAATAACCAGCACAAACATTTCCTGGAAGAATAATTTACATTTTCTTGAACATTCCAAGTAGCGGGAAAAGAAAGGTGGATCCTTCAGGCTAGCAGCTGAGATATGCTTATCCCACAAATAATTACATAAGTTTTAGTCTATTAAAACTGGAAGGGTTCTCCCAAGATGTTTCAATGAAAGGATTTGCAGGGAGCAGATCACGAAGCACAGGCAGATCTAGTGCCTATTATCCACAGCAAGGACATCATCTAAAAGATTTGTCCATCATTTAAGGAGGAGCCGCAATTTGACTAAAGCAATGGGTGCTGCTCCCTCACTCCGTTTAATCAGAGATGACATTGCTCTTCACTATCCCCACACCTGATAGCCTGCCCTCATTTTCTAGGGATTAACTGGGGACTTTAGATGAAATAGATGAAGACAGGAATTAAAAAAGGAGAAGGAGAAAGAAGCAGGAGTGGGGAGGGAACAGTAGAAGGAGGACAATAAAGAAGAGCCATTACCAAAAACTGACTGTGGCCTCTTCTATAGACTGGTCACCTAATTAACAAATGAGGACCTGGGGGCAGAGAGGTATTTCCCAAACCAAACAGATATTTGCTCTCCACAATCAATGCAGATTAAATTCTTCCTCTGTTATGTTGCATCATATAACCTGTGTGAAAGAATCATTTTCATTGGTAATCCAGATGATGTCCCCAGTATAAATTATTTCCACAACCACCAGGTTATGGCACATATTACTGTTTCAGCAAAAGAAAAAAAAAAAAAAAAAAAAGGTCATTTTTTTCCACTTAAAGTATTTAGACTATAGTACATGTATGGATGTGAGAGTTGGACTATATAGAAAGCTGAACACTGAAAAATTGGTGCTTTTGAACTGTGGTGTTGGAGAAGACTCTTGAGAGTCCTTTGGACTGCAAGGAGATCCAACCAGTCCATCCTAAAGGAAATCAACCCTGGGTGTTCATTGGAAGGACTGATGCTGAAGCTGAAATTCCAATACTTTGGCCACCTGATGTGAAGAGTTGACTTATTTGAAAAGGACCTGATGCTGGGGAAAATTGAGGGCCGGAAAGAAGGGGACGACAGAGGATGAGATGGTTGGATGGCAACATCGCCTCAATGTAAATGGGTAGACTCTGGCAGTTGGTGATGGACAGGGAGGCCTGGCATGCTGCGTGCGGCTTGTGGGGTCACATAGATTCGGACATGACTGAGTGATTGAACTGAACACTTCTTTGATAGCAGTCTGTTACTTTTCATTGCTATAATGGTCTAAAAGGAAAAGAACAAGAGAAGGAAATTGACATAAAAAACAAAGCAATGTAGCATGAGCCACTTCTCTCTCTGGATGGGACTCCATCATGAGAACCATGCCTTTCTCTGAATCTTGAATCTACCTGGAATTCAACTTTGTCCGTGCAGATTTTGAAGGCTGAAGGCAAAAGTACACAACATCTACATCCTAGAGATACCACCCTTGTTTTCCTCCCACCTGCCCACACACACCCTGACAAGAGAGGCATGGAGATTCACTATCAATAAGACTTCCCAATGGGGAAGCCCACAGTTAGAGTGGACAAGACAGTACACTGAGATGCAGGAAGAAAATGCTAGAACCTCCACTTGCATTCATTTTATCTCTTTCTTTTAAATTCCTATGTTCATATCAGCTTTGTCATAGAATCATGTTGCTGTTCAGTCACTAAGTCGTGTCCGACTCTTTGTGACCCCATGGCTGCAGCACGCCAGGCTCCCCTGCCCTCCACTAACTCCCAGAGTCTGCTCAGCTTCATGTCCACTGAATCAGTGATGCTAACCAACCATCTCATCTTCTGCCACCCCCTCCTCCTCTTGCCTTCAGTCTTAGTACATACATTTAATTTACATATACACAAATATATACTCTGAATCTTCATGCTCAAAAAACTTTTTACTGAGTAGGAGAAGGATAGAAATCTTGGAGAACACCAACATGAACCAGATTCCTGGTCTTTTCCAAAGCAGCGTGGGCTCTGGATTCTGTCAGCAAAGCATGTGTGGACTGTCCAGAGAGAACGAGAACTGTGAATAAACTTTAGAGTATCAGTTTCACCAAACTCTGAAACTCAGAGGGACACTGCCAGCCCTGAGTTCCACCTTGGAGGCTGAGGACAGGTAGCACAGATGGAGGTGAACCATTCTCCTCTCAGTTCGCCTGGAAGCAACATGCAGATGTGAACAGGCAGGGACTCCAAGCCATGCTGAAAGCACAGATCCAGTTAGAAGAGAGTGCCGGGACTCCTGGACCTTACAGCGCCAGCGGATCTGCAGGGGGAGCGTGTGTGCGAGTGCAGAAGTGCGGGGGCCCCCAGGCAGTGTCTAGTAGAGATTGATGAACAGCTGTACGCAACATACCCAGGACAATGGCTTTCCCAGTTAAGAATGCAGTGGTTTACATTTACATTTTCATTACTTTCTTTGGAAGTATCCTGTTGTTTTAGAGGCAAAATTCTGAAGGCAATAGTTTATTTACTCATTTAAAAAACAGGTTTTATATATGGAAGGTGTTTTGGCTCAGGTAAGCAGTTGAGAGAGAGAAGAAAATTGAACTCATTAAGTCAAATTTATGGATATAATGAGTTGACTAGGAAGCAAGAGAGTAAAAATATTGGACAAAATTAAACATCAGATCAATATACTGAGGGTGCACGACCATTGATCACACTCACAAGCTGGTGTATTGAGAAAGGGTCCCAGCTTTCAGGCCAAGCGAATGCTGTGATCAGTTTGAGCAGTGACAGATCTGGAACACCTTCTCCCAATGCAGGGTTGTAACCTAAGATGAGGAGAGTTTAGTCAATATTCAAGTTTTGGTGAAAGCAGCATCTGGTTATTGTCAGCACTTGTCATTGGAAGGTGATGTGTAAATGGCAATTTGAAAAAGAGAACCATTTCAGTTTTGATGCCAAAACCAACCACTTGAACATATATAAGATGTAGAAAATGGGCTGAATTAAGAGTCTGTACTGGTCAATCCACTGCACACTTTACATTACCCAGTAATCTTCAGTAGGATTGTCCTTATTTCACACCCTCTGTGGTCTCTACCACAGTGGAGAGGTCAGATATACTTGTCTAGGTCAGGTCGGATGTCAGTGAAAGACGCAGTGAAAGTATGGAATTCTTGCAATTTGCTCTCAGGTAGATGACCATTAAATGAAACCTTTCATGATATGATATGCAATAAATGATACATAATATGACATGACATGATTACTGTACCAACAAAGGAATGGTAAAATACTGATATATAATAGAATATCAGTTTCACCAAATATACATACATACATGATATGCAATAAATGATACATAATATGACATGACATGATTACTGTACCAACAAAGGAATGGTAAAATACTGATATATAATAGAATATCAGTTTCACCAAATATACATACATACATGATATGCAATAAATGATACATAATATGACATGACATGATTACTGTACCAACAAAGGAATGGTAAAATACTGATATATAATAGAATATCAGTTTCACCAAATATACATACATACATGATATGCAATAAATGATACACAATATGACATGACATGATTACTGTACCAACAAAGGAATGGTAAAATACTGATATATAATAGAATATCAGTTTCACCAAATATACATACATACATGATATGTAACACATGATATGACATAATGATGTAACAATATGCAAGGGAATGATGTACAATATATGTGACATGATGTGACATGATTGATGTATCAGTACAAAAAGGAATGGTAAATGTGACATGTATCAGTACAAAAAGGAATGGTAAAAAAAAGTTGTACATTACAAACTTGAAAAAAGCATTACTTGATAGTCTCTGGAAATGTACTCTATTTTTAATTTCATCCCACTTGGCTTCATAGGCTGTCATGTCTACATTCTTTTTATTAGGGTAACATTTTTGCTTTTACTCAGCATGTGGATAATTTAGCAGTGATTAAATTCTTATTTATGAAAACTCTTTGTATTCAAATTATGAGCAGAATTTTTTGTAAACGTCTTTTTTGTTTTATGTCATCTGACTCTTGATATCATTTCACCACTTCCTACTGATTAGAGCTGAAGAGGCATACTGATAGAGGTTTAAATCCTAAGCAAAGGGAATCGACATGGCCAGGATGAGACAGGATTTAAGGATGC
Source organism: Muntiacus reevesi (assembly GCF_963930625.1). Lineage (NCBI taxonomy): Eukaryota > Metazoa > Chordata > Mammalia > Artiodactyla > Cervidae > Muntiacus > Muntiacus reevesi. Next base: position 62,129,898 of record NC_089265.1, read on the forward strand.
ATTTGTGCTAAGTCACTGTGTCCAACTCTTTGCAACCCTATGGACTGCAAACTGCCAGGCTTCTCTGTCCGTGGGACTCTCCAGACAAGAATATTGGAGTGGGTTTCCATGTCCTCCTCCAGGGGATCTTCCCAACCCAGGGATCGAACTTGTGTCTCTTACATCTCCTGCATTGGCAGGTGGTTTCTTTACCACGAACACTACCTGGGAAGCCCAGTATTTAAGGGAGGATAGATGGACTGAAATCTTACTGATTGTTTTAGCACGAGGTTTTACTATATAAAATATAACAAATATAAAGCATGGGAATAGGGGAGTTAAGCAAATTTTTAAAAATACATTCAAGCTAGCAATGCACTTCCTCTGTTAATCTGTTTGTCCTTCTTGCATTGAGTGGATTTGGATAGAAGACTTGTACATATCCATTGATTTCTAAAATTCTAGAATGATGTCTTCCAATTGAAGTTAAAACTTCCTCCATGCTTCATTTTTCTTGTGGAAAAAAAAAAAGGCAAAAACAACAACAGCCCTGCTAATGTCTAAAAGTAAGCCTGGACATAAATCTTACCAAAAGGTATCACAGAATATCAACACAAACTGAGATAACTCTGAAATCATGATAAAGTGAGGTAAAGTGAAGATTATTCACAGTTGTTCTCAAAATATAGAAAAATGTCATTGTGCCACTTCCCAAAATACCAAGAATCCTATTCTCTTGGTTAAAATGAGTGACATATAGGTTGTTCCCAGTAATGGCTTTATTCCAGCTTCCCTGGTGTCTCGGATGATAAAGAATCTTCCTGCAATGTAGGAGACGCAAGTTCGATTCCTGGGTTGGGAAGATCCTCTGGAGAAGGGAATGGCAACCCACTCCAGTATTCTTGTCTGAAAACTTTCATGGACCGAAGAGCCTGGAGGGCTACAGTCCATGGAGTCAGACCCAACTGAGCGACTCATGCTTTCACTTTCTGCCTATAATCTTCCTAATAAAGGTAAGATTTATTAAGAGATGAATCATAGAATTGCCTTGGCTTTCAGCATCTAGTCTAAAGTGACCCATCACTTTTAGACCCCCCCTCAATTTACCAGTTAAAGCCCAAATCTTATAGGGCTTTAGTTTCTAACACCCTCTTACTGAGACACCCCAGGGTTCCCCACGGAGTGTGTCTTTCCTCACTGCCATGAGTAACAAACCCAACTCGTTCTAGGTTAGATTTGCCCACAGGTGTGTTCCTGGTGGTTTTTGCTGGAGAACATGGACACTGGAATGATTTCACCCTAACCAGTTGACTCTGGCATCTCATGGAGAGCACCCCCATCCTTCAGCCCTTTTCCTAAACACTGCTCACCCCAGAAGGCCTTTTCTACTCCCTCAACGAGGGCTGGTCCCCCGTGCTGTGTTTCTAGACCCCTTTGCAGTTTTCCTCTGTGACAACTCTGCATATCCTGAAGTGTTTCTATAATTTCACTGAAAGCTGTTTGCAGGCAAAAGTGAGGAGTGAAGCATGTCTGATCACATTGCCAGTTCATGTGTGTAAATCTCTTTGTTGTTTATAAACTTCCGGAGTTTACTCAAACTCATGACCATCAAGTTGGTGATGCCATACAGCCATGTCATCCTCTGTGGTCCCTTTCTCCTCCTGCCCCCAATCCCTCCAAGCATCAGGGTCTTTTCCAATGAGTCAACTCTTCGCATGAGGTGGCCAAAGTATTGGAGTTTCAGCTTCAGAATCAGTCCTTCCAATGAACACCCAGGACTGATCTCCTTTAGGATGGACTGGTTGGATCTCCTTACGGTTATGATGTTAATACTACCCAAAGCAAGCTACAGATTCAATGTAATCTTTGTCAAAATGCGAATAGTTCTTTTCACAAAAATGAGATTTTAGAGGAGTTTAAAAAGTTCAAAAAGGAGAAAAAAACTGGAAGTTTCATACTTACTGACTTTGAAGATTACTACAAAGTTGTAGTAGCTAAAACAGTATGGTATTTGCCTGAGGACAGACATGTAGACCAATGGCACAGAACAGAGAGCTCAGAAATAAACCCTCACATGTATGGTAAATTGATTTTTTGACAAAAGTGCCAAGACCATTCAATGGCAAAAAGTCTTTTCAACCAGTAGTCCTAGGAAAACTGGATATCTGCACACAAAAGAAGTTGGACCCTTACTGTATATTCAGTGCAAAAATCAATTCAAAATTGATCAAAGATCTAAATTTTAGATCTAAATTTAAGAACTCAAGCTACATAAAACTCAGGGGAAAATTTTTTTAAATCTTCATTACACTGGATTTAGTGATGACTTAAGGAACTATGACACCAAAGCACAGGCAACTAAAGAAAACATGATAAATTGGATTTGATCAAAATTAAATTTTGTGCACCAAAGGATACTATCAAAATATCAAAACTACTTAATAACATGCAGAATGGAGTAAAATACTTGCAAGTACCATCTGATAGGGGATTAATATCCAGAATATATAAAAAATTCTCCAAACTCCACAAACCAAGTAATCCAGTTAAAAAATGGGCAAAAGACTTGAATAGACATTTCTCGAAGGAGATATACAAATGGCTATTAAAGATACTTGATCCTTGGATGAAAAGTTATGACCAACCTAGACAGCATATTAAAAAGCAGAGACATTACTTTGCCAACAAAGGTCTGTCTTGTCAAAGCTATGGTTTTTCCAGTAGTCATGTATGGATATAAGAGTTCAACTATAAAGAAAGCTGAGTGCTGAAGAATTGATGCTTTTGAACTGTGGTGTTGGAGAAGACACTTGAGAGTCCCTTGGACCTCAAGGAGATCCAACCAGTCCATCCTAAAGGAGATCAGTCCTGGGTGTTCATTGGAAGGACTGATGCTGAAGCTGAAGTTCCAGTACTTTGGCCACCTGATGCAAAGAACTGACTCATTGGAAAAGACCCTGATGCTGGGAAAGATTGAAGGTGGGAGAAGAAGGGATGATAGAGGGCAAGATGTTTGGATGGCATAACCAATTCGATGGACATAAGTTTGAGCAGGTTCTGGGAGTTGGTGATGGATACAGAAGCCTGGCATGCTGTAGTTCATGGGGTTGCAAAGAGTTGGACACGACTGAGCAACTGAACTGAACTGAATAAATATATGAAAAGGTGCTCAATATCATTAGTCACTAGGGGAATGAAAATTATAGCTACAATTTTATACCTGTAAAATGGATATTTAAAAGAAAAGAAAACAGATGACATGGATAGAGAGATATTGGTACTCTTCTGCATTGCTTGGGGGAATGTAAAATGGTGCAGCTGCTGTTGAAAATAGTGTTAAATTTTCAGAAGACTAAACATGAAACTACTATATGACTCAGCAATTTCATTCCTAGGTATACATTCAAAAGAATTAAAAGTAGGGAATTGAACAGATGTGTGTATACCAATTTCATAGCCACATTATTTTCAATAACAAAAAGGTATAAATAACCTAAGAGTTCACAAGCAAATTAATGTGCAAACAAATTGTGATATTAACTTAAAAAGGAATATTGTTCAACCATAGAAAGAAATGAAATTTTTATATATATTACAACAGGCTAGGTGAAATTGTCCAGACAAAAAACAGCAATCATTTGATAACTCACAGAGACAGAAAGTAGAATAGAGGTTACTAAGAACTGAGGGGGAAGGAGAAGAGGGATTACTGTTTAATTGATGCAAAGTTTTTTTTTGGAATTACAAAGTTTTAGAAATAGTAGTGATGGTTACACAACATTGAGAACTGAATTATACACCTTGGAACAGTTAAAAGGATAAATATTATGGTATGCATATTTTACTACCATAAAGAAAAGATCTTCAACTTCTTTAAGGTTTATATAAAATAAGTGTGAATACTAGTTTTTAGAAACAAAATATACAAATATAGGTTAGTTGAGAGAAAGTATTTTGGCAATGAATTTTAAAGAAAGTGCTTAAATTGGACCTATACAGTATAAATGTTATAAACATAATAGATAAAAATACTTGCTAGAAGTTTCATAAGTTTCATGGAAGTAGTTTTTAAAGTTATACATTTTAAGGTTACTACGCCTCTTCATTTTGACTTTACATCAACCTGAGTTATGCCCAATAGTAATTCCAGAAAGTTAAACAACATAATGTTGCAAAGGTAGAATTCATTAATTATCCAGGGTACTAAAAGTACAGTATCTATCAATACTATTCTGGGTGAATTATTGCAATTTTAACAGAAACATTTTTTAAAAAGCATTTGAGGGGAGGAGCTAAGATAGCAGAGGAATAGGACAGGGAGACCACTTTCTCCCCTACAAATTCATTGAAAGTACAGTTGAATGCTGAGCAAACTCCACAAAACAACTTTTTTTTTTTTCTTATTTTTTTTATTAGTTGGAGGCTACTTACTTCACAACATTTCAGTGGGTTTTGTCATACATTGACATGAATCAGCCATGGAGTTACATGTATTCCCCATCCCCATCCCCCCTCCCACCTCCCTCTCCACCCGATTCCTCTGGGTCTTCCCAGTGCACCAGGCCCGAGCACTTGTCTCATGCATCCCACCTGGGCTGGTGATCTGTTTCACTATAGATAATATACATGTTGTTCTTTTGAAACATCCCACCCTCACCTTCTCCCACAGAATCCAAAAGTCTGTTCTGTATTTCTGTGTCTCTTTTTCTGTTTTGCATATTGGGTTATCGTTACCATCTTTCTAAATTCCATATATATGTGTTAGTATGCTGTAATGTTCTTTATCTTTCTGGCTTACTTCACTCTGTATAATGGGCTCCAGTTTCATACATCTCATTAGAACTGATTCAAATGAATCTTTTTAACGGCTGAGTAATATTCCATGGTGTATATGTACCACAACTTCCTTATCCATTCATCTGCTGATGGGCATCTAGGTTGCTTCCATGTCCTGGCTATTATAAAGAGTGCTGCGATGAACATTGGGGTGCACGTGTCTCTTTCAGATCTGGATTCCTCAGTGTGTATGCCCAGAAGAGGGATTGCTGGGTCATATGGCAGTTCTATTTCCAATTTTTTAAGAAATCTCCACACTGCACAAAACAACTTCTGATCGCTAGTAGAGGACATCAGGTGCCCAGAAAAGCAGCCCATTGTCTTCGAAAGGAGGTAGGACAAAATATAAAAGATAAAAAGAGAGACAAAAGAGTTAGGGATGGAGATGTAATAGAGGAGTTAGGGACGGAATCATAATAGAGTTTGGGATGGAGTTGTAATAGAGGAAGTTTCCAAACACCAGCAAACCCTCTCACTGGCGGGTCTGGGGGAAGTTTTCAAACCTCAGAGGGCAACCTAACTGGGAGGAAAAATAAATAAAACCCACAGACTACTTGACTAAAAGCAACTTCCAGCAGAAAAGTACCCCAGACGCTCGCATCCGCCACCAGCAAGTAGGGGCTGAACAGAGAGGAGCGGGCGGCATTGCTTAGGAACAAAAGAAAGACTGAGCAATTCCAGAGAAGAGCTAGCCAGCCCATCCCCCGCCGGAGGCAGGGGGGAGGGGAAAGGGGCAAACACGGCCCCAGAGACAGCACCCCCTACCAAACTGCAAACAGGCTTCCAGTTTCTAACCAAAGAGTTCCTGAGAGTCTGGATGGCTGACATCCGCTGGGAGGGTCAGGCTAGAGACCAGCTCCCCAGAAGAGACACAAGGCGCACGGAACCGCGCACGCGGAAACTGAGGCTGGGCCGCGGAGGGGAGAAGGCGCACCGCGCCGGGGAGAGTGCGCTCCTCAAGCTCCTGGCTGCCTGAGCTGCCCGGGCCGGGAAGACACAAAACGCACGCCCAACCGAGTCTGCGCTTTTGTGGAGTACCTGAAAACTGGAACCGCACGCAACTCAGGGCCCGCTCCCTATAGAGCAGCCGGGAGCCTGAGCAGTGTAGACGGGACAGCACACACCCGTGAGCGGGGGCAAGCCCAGTATGGCAGGAACACTGCGAGTGCTCCCCACATGGCCAGGGACATTTGTCTGCAGCGCCCGCCCTCCCCGCAGCGCGACTGAACCAGCGACCCTAAACAAGAGACCACCTCCGCCCGCCTGTGTCAGGGCGAAATTAGACACTGAAGAGACCTGCAAACAGAAGCCAAGCAAACAAAGGGAACCGCTTCAGAAGTGGCAGGGGCAACAGATCAAAATCCCTGTAGCTAACACCAACTACACCGGAAGGGGCCTATAGATATCGAGAAGTGTAAGCTGGAACAAGGAGCTATCTGAAACTGAACTGAACCCACACTGCCCACAACAGCTCCAGAAAAATTCCAAGGTATATTTTTACTATTGCTTTTTAATTAAAAAATTTTTTCTTTTTTAAGTTTTATTTTTTCTTTTAAAATTCCCTATTACTCCTCTATTACTCCTTAATTTTCTTTTTCTTTTATTTTCTTTTAAAGTCCTCTATTACTCTTTAATTTTCTTTTTCTTTTATTTTCTTTTAAAGTCCTCTATTACTCCTTAATTTTCATTTTCATATATTTTTACTATTTTTTAATTAATTTTTTTTCTTCTTTCTTTTATTTTCTTTTAAAGTCCTCTATTACCCCTTTATTACTCCTTAATTTTCATTTTCATTTTCATATATTTCTACTAATTAAAAATTTTTTTCTTTGTTTTTCTTTTTTCTTTTATTTTCTTTTAAAATCCTCTATTACTCCTCTATTACTGCTTAATTTTCATTTTCATTTCACTATAACCTTGAAAAAAAAACGACCCTGTTTTTAAAGCGAACTTCATATATATTTCTTAAATTCTTTGTGTTTTTGTTTTTAATATTGTATTTTTAAGAGTCTAACTTCTACTCTAGATTTTTAATCTTTGTTTTTCAGTATATGATATCAATTTTGGACATTTAAGAATCCAATATTCAGTACCCATTTTTACTCAGGAGTTTGTTGATTACTCTCTCCCCCTTTTGACTCTTTTTCTCCCCCAGATCACCTCTATTTCCTCCCTCACCCTTCTCTTCTCAATCCAATTCTGTGAATCTCTGTGGGTGTTCTGGGCTACAGAGAACACTTAGGGAACAGAGTATTGCATAAATCTGGCTCTCTCCTCTTGATTCCCCCCTTTTCTCCTCCTGCTCATCTCTATCTCCTTTCTCCCTCTCCTCTTTTTCATGTAACTCTGTGAACCTCTCTGGGTGTCCCTCACTGTGGAGAATCTTTTCTCCATTAACCGAGAAGTTTTATTATCAGTGCTGTATAGTTGGAGAAGTCTTGAGGCTACTGGAAGAATAAGACTGAAATCCAGAGGCAGGAGACTTAAGCCCAAAACCTGAGAACACCAGAGAACTCCCGACTACAGGGAACATTAAGTAATAAGAGGTCATCCAAAAGCCTCCACACCTACACTGAAACCAACCACCACTCAAGAGCCAATAAGTTCCAGAGCAAGACATACCACACAATTTCTACAGCAACGCAGGAACATAGCCCTGAGCATCAGCATACAGACTGCCCAAAGTCACACCAAATGCATAGACCCATCTCAAAACTCACTACTGGATACTCCATTGCACCCCAGAGAGAAGAATCCAGTTTCATGCACCAGAACACCAACACAAGCTTCCCTAACCAGGAAACCTTGAGAAGCCAATCATCCAACCCCACCCCCTGGGAGAAACCTCCACAATAAAAAGGAACCACAGATCACCAGAACACAGAAAGGCCACTCCAAACACAGCAATCTAAACAAGATGAAAAGGCAGAGAAATACCCAGCAGGTAAAGGAACGTGAAAAAGGCCCACCAAGCCAAACAAAAGAGGAAGAGATAGGGAACTACCTGAAAATGAATTTAGAATAATGATAATAAAAATGATCCAAAATCTTGAAAACAAAATGGAGTTACAGATAAATAACCTGGAGACAAGGATTGAGAAGATGCAAGAAATGTTTAACAAGGACCTAGAAGAAATAAAAAGGAGTCAATTAAAAATGAATAATGCAATAAATAATATCAAAAACACTCTGGAGGGAACCAACAGTAGAATAACAGAGTCAGAAGATAGAATAAGTGAGGTAGAAGATAAAATGGTGGAAATAAATGAAGCAGAGAGGAAAAAACAGAAAAGAATCAAAAGAAATGAGGACAACCTCAGGGATCTCTGAGACAATGTGAAATGCCCCAACATTTGAATCATAGGAGTCCCAGAAGAAGACAGAAAGGCCATGAGAAAATACTCAAGGAGATAATAGCTGAAAACTTTCCTATAATGGGGAAGGAAATAGTTACCCAAGTCCAAGAAACCCAGAGAGTCGCAAACAGGATAAAGCCAAGGTAAAACACCCCAAGACACATATTAATCAAATTAACAAAGATCAAACACAAAAAACAAATATTAAAAGCAGCAAGGGATAAACAACAAATAACACACAAAGGGATTCCCACAAGGATAACAGCTGATCTATCAAAAGAAACTCTTCAGTCCAGATGGGTATGGCAGGACATACTTAAAGTAATGAAAGAGAAAAACCTACAACCCAAATTACTGTACCCAGCAAGGATCTCATTCAGATATGAAGGAGAATTCAAAAGCTTTACAGACAAGCAAAAGCTGAGAGAATTCAGCACCAACAAATCAGCTATTCAACAAATGCTAAAGGATCTTCTCTAGACAGGAAACACAGAAAGGTTGTGTAAATGTGAACCCAAAACAATAAAGTAAATGGCAAGGGGATCATACCTATCAATAATTACCTTAAATGTAAATGGGTTGAATGCCCCAACCAAAAGACAAAGACTGGCTAAATGGATACAAAAACAAGACCTCTATATATGCTGTCTACAAGAGACCCATCTCAAAACAAGGGACACATACAGACTGAAAGTGAAGGGCTGGAAAAAAATATTTCATGCAAAAGGAGACCAAAAGAAAGCAGGAGTCACAATACTCATATCAAATAAAATATACTTTAAAATAAAGGCTGTGAAAAGACAAAGAAGGACACTACATAATTATCAAAGGATCAATCCAAGAAGAAGATATAACAATTATAAATATAAATGCACCCAACATAGGAGCACCGCAATATGTAAGGCAAATGCTAACGAGTATGAAAGGGAATATTAACAATAATACAATAGTGGGATACTTTAATACCCCACTCACACCTATGGATAGATCAACTAAACAGAAAATTAACAAGGAAACACAAACTTTAAATGACACGATGAACCAGTTAGACCTAATTGATATCTATAGGACATTTCACCCCAAAACAATCAATTTCACCTTTTTCTCAAGTGCACACGGAACCTTCTCCAGAATAGATCACATCCTGGGCCATAAATCTAGCCTTGGTAAATTAAAAAAAATTGAAATCATTCTAGTCATCTTTTCTGACCACAATGCAGTAAGATTAGATCTCAATTACAGGAAGGAAAAAAAAAAAGATTAAAAATTCAAACATATGGAGGCTAAATAACACACTTCTAAATAACCAACAAATCATAGACTAAATCAAAAAAGAAATAAAAATATGCATAGAAACGAATGAAAATGAAAACACAACAACCCAAAACATATGGGATTCAGTAAAAGCAGTGCTAAGGGAAAGGTTCATAGCATTACAGGCTTACCTCAAAAAAACAAGAAAAAAGTCAAATAAATAACCTAATTCTACACCTAAAGCAACTAGAAAAGGAAGAAATGAAGAACCCCAGGGTCAGTAGAAGGAAATAAATCTTTAAAATTAGGGCAGAAATAAATGCAAAAGAAACAAAAGAGACCATAACAAAAATCAACAAAGCTAAAAGCTGGTTTTTTGAAAAGATAAACAAAACTGACAAACCGTTAGCAAGACTCATCAAGAAACAAAGGGAGAAGAACCAAATCAACAAAGTTAGAAATGAAAATGGAGAGATCACAACAGACAACACTGAAATACAAAGGATCATAAGAGATTACTACCAGGAGCTCTATGCCAATAAAATGGACAACTTGCAAGAAATGGACAAATTCCTAGAAAAGTATAACTTTCCAAAACTGAACCAGGAAGAAATAGAAGATCTTAACAAACCCATCACAAGCACGGAAATAGAAACTGTAATCAGAAATCATCCAGAAAACAAAAGCCCAGGACAAGATGGTTTCACAGATGAATTCTACCAAAAATTTAGAGAAGAGCTAACACCTATCTTACTCAAACTCTTCCAGAAAATTGCAGAAGAAGGTCAACTTCCAAACTCATTCTATGAGGCCACCATCACCCTAATTCCAAAACCAGACAAAGATTCTACCAAAAAAAAAAAAAAAAGAATACTACAAGCCAATATCACTGATGAATTAGATGCAAAAATCCTTAACAAAATTCTAGGAAACAGAATCAAACAATATATTAAAAAGATCATACATCATGACCAAGTGGGTTTTATCTCAGGGATGCAAGGATTCTTTAATATCTGCAAGTCAATCATACACCACATTAACAAATTGAAAAATAAAAACCATATGATTACCTCAATAGATGCAGAAAAAGTCTTTGACAAAATTCAACATCCATTTATTATAAAAACTATCCAGAAAGCAGGAATAGAAGGAACATACCTCAATATAATAAAAGCTATATATGACAAACCCACAGCAAACATTATCCTCAATGGTGAAAAATTGAAAGCATTTCCTCTAAAATCAGTATCAAGACAAGGGTGCCCATTCTCACCATGATATCGTTCTCTGTTCCTCAATAGGGCTTCCCTGATAGCTCAGTTGGTAAAGAATCCGCCTGCAATGCAGGAGACTGTGGTTTGATTCCTGCATTGGGAAGGTCTCCTGGAGAAGGGATAGGTCACCCACTCCAGTATTCTTGGGCATCCCTTGTGTCTCAGTTGGTAAAGAATCCATCTGCAATTAAGGAGACCTGAGTTTGATCTCTGGGTTGGGAAGATCCCCAGGAAAAGCGTTCCTCAATAATTTATATTCAGATCTCTACTTTCTTGGTTCTTGCCTTATATTTTGTTCCACTCATCAACCAAACCGGACTATTCACATTAGCTCCAAACACTCCTCCACCCTTTAGCTAATGGCATGTTCTCTGTCTCAAGCACCCCTCTGATTCTCTGTGCATTAAATCAATACCCAAGTTTCAAAAAAAGTTGGCCCAAATGTCACTTCTTCCAGGTAGCTTTCCTATTATTGTCCAACCTGAAAATGAGATTCTTGTTTTAAAATTCTCTGGCATAGGAGACATATCTCTTTTAAGGCACGTATTATATTGGACTGATTACAGTTACTTCTGTGAATGCTTACATTTGCTAAAATCCTCTTGAAGTCATGGATTGAGCCAGATTTACCTCTGTGTCTATGGCACCCTGTAGAGAGTTGATACAGGCTCAGAGTGGTAGACAACCTGGTTAAAATGACCCTGAACTGAGTGGGAGAGCAGTTGAAAAATGTAAGAGAAAGTGTGAGAGCCCTCTGACCCAGGTATTCTAAGCAGCTCTTTAGAGAACAAGTTGATCTCAAGTCATTGACATTGCCCGTCATATATCACCACCTCAATAGGCAAAATGGTGCTAGAAAATTGCATTTTTAGCTGTTAAATTTGAATTTTTACTTAAGATACAAGGATCACACACATTACACACACAATTTTCTTTTCTTTTTTTTCATTTCTAACACATACATATTAAAGAGAACTATACCTTATTAGTGCTTGTGTTCACCAAATAAAGTGATTGACATAACTGAAGAGAGCAGAGGTTTTATGGGTGCCCTTATTCTAGACTTTATTGGTTTTTAAAAGATTCTAAGGCTCAAACTAGTCTAATGAAGCCAAGACTTATGCAGCTAAAACTCTCATTGGGTGCATGATCTATTCTGTAAGCCTGGCAAGTGGTGAAAATGCACAGCCTTACATTCATTTGGAGGTCAATCTAATATCATCATATGAATTCTTTAGCAATTTGCAGCATTTGGGTTAGGATGTTTATTTGTTGCACTTGAGAGTATGAAAAGAGAGGATCTGGACAGAAAAAAGATCTTGATTAGAATATATTGAAAATCTTTTCAAATTTTGAAATTCCCATTTGAATGATTGGAAAGAATAGCTTATTTTCATGATGAAAGAAAATGTAAAATATTAGTCGCTCAGTTGCGTCTAACTCTTTGCGACCCCATGGACTGAAGCTTGCCATGTTTCTCTGTCCATGGAATTCTCCAGGCAAGAATACTGGAGTGGGATACCATTCCCTTCTCCAGGGGATCTTCCCGACCCAGGGACTGAACCTGGGTCTCCTACATCGCAGGCTGATTCTATCATCTGAACCACCAGGGAAGCCCCTATTTTCACTTTAGAGCTCTTTTCTTGGGCCCAAATTCCACAGCTCAGATACAGAACACAAGGAAAGAGCCCAAGCCTACCCACTTTATAGTTTAGTGGTGGTGGTCTGGTCTATGATTAGCAAAGAAGCCAAGAAACAAGCTTCAATTATGGCAACATCTGGCTTCATGCAGATTTCCATAGATGATGGAAGAAAAGAGGAGTGACAACATGGGGCTGTCGTGTATTGCTGTGCATGCCTTTCATTGTACAGTCTGTGCAGCCCTGGACAAAGCCAGATAAAGCAGTACTTACCAGTTTCTTCATCACTGTGCACCACCAGACTGGAAGAATATGAAGCAAATTTTCAAGAGGTAGAAGCTTGCTACATCCAAAGAACAAGTGAATAAAATTATCAGAAAGTAGCCAGAGGAAGAAGAGGCGGAATTATTGGTGGAACACTCAGCATCCCTACTGAGTGTTATATTAAACTGACAACACATATTTTAGTGTCTTTGGTGAAAAATCATGCCCCATTAAGATTTTCTATTCATAAATATTACTTTCTTTGTTCTTTTTATAGTTATTTCAGTATAAATTAATCAGATGTTTAGAGAGAAGATTAAGTATTGTTCTTCAGTCCTCATCATTTTTGGCACCAGGGATTGATTTCATAGAGAACAATTTTTCCGTGGACTAGGAGGAGTGTGAGGATGATTTTGAGATGATTCAAGTGCAGTAGTGTTCCCGCTCCTATGAGAATCTAATGCTTACCACTAATCTGATAGGAAGCGGAGCTCAGACAGTAATCCGAGTGATGGGGAGCAGCTGTAAATACAGATGAAGTTTAGCGGCTCACCACTCACCTCCTGCTGCGCAGCCAGGTCCCTAACAGGCCATGGACAAATACCAGTCCATGGCCTGGTGGCTGGGGACCCCTGTTAAAGGAGCATTTAGTGTATTTCAAATGAAATACATAGATAGTTCTGCCTAGGCAAGTATGTCCAAGTTGTAAAATAAGTGATTTGAATGTGTTTAGCCTCCTGCAATGGTAGAGAAATTAGACAACCTAAAACAAATTCAGTTCTATTTATACTGATTCAAACAAAAAGCATTTAGTATCTGTCAGTACTCATATATGTAACGTACCCAAGCAAGTCCTTAAGTGTATTCATCTAATGTATAAAAAGTTCTGGTAATAAAATTCATATCCAGAGACCATACATGATGTAACCCACAAGAAAGAGCTTCAACTATGTATCTATTCTTCACAGTAGATATTAAATTATACCATTATGCACACTAAAAATAATTTTTTCATGATTCATGTAAATAAATTAAGCACGGAATGTCATTCAAAATGCATACATATAGGCATAACAGAAAATTTTAAATATAAAATGATTTTGTAAGGAAAACTAAGCATGATAAAAATAAGAATACAGTATAATTTTTGAAGCAAAATAGTTTTCTATATTATTTTTATTTTAGATATATTTATTTTTTACTGAAGTCACTATAATTTGTCAATGTCTTTGGGGAAGTTAGGAAATATTTTAACATATTGGCAATCCCTTCTCCGCCATTACTCAGGTATCTCTAAGGGAAAGAAAATCTGTATTTTAATTCTGGGAGGAGGAAAAAGACCTCAATCAAGTCTGAAGTTGGTAACTCAGAGTTTCTCTGCTTGCATAACCAACATTTTGCAGCTGCCATTTCTGACTGAGTGATCAGGTTATACGGATTCTCATATTTTCCCCACTCCCTCCTTATTTCCATGATCAACCGTTCCCCTACCATATTGTCTATCTTAAATTGCACAGCCTCTATCAGGTTGCTTGTCTTTTTAATGAACCTTAGTCCCTGGGTTTCATTCTCCATTTCCATGTATCTCCTCGCATGTCATGCTTCAGGGCATAAGTACAGATTCACACCCAGACACACTTTCCCCATGACATTCACACTTCAAAAATTAAAAACAAGACATTAAAAAAATTGCCATTGGTATTTCACAGGCTCAAAAACCAGGCTTTAATTTTACCATCTATATGTCCTCTGTAGTGGAATTTCTATACTCCACTATATATTGTCAATATATTAAAATATTTTCCAATTTCCTTACTGAATTTTTTTCTTCTATTGCTAAGCTCCAAATCTTTGCATATCCTGAATATAAATCCTATGTCTAATGTATGTTTTACAAGTATCTTCTTTCAGTCTTTGACTTGACTTTTTAATTCCTTAGCAGTGTATTTTGAAGAGCTAAAGCTTTTAAATTTAACAAAATCTAATTTATTAATAGGTTGTGTCCTATATGAAAGCTTTCATAAACGTTTATATAAAAACTCAGAACTACAAATATCTCCTTGTGTTTTTCCTACAAGTTTTATAGTTTTAGCTCTTCTGTTTAGGCCTGTGAGCCATTCTGAGTTAATCTCCTTACATGCTTTGAGGTAAGAATCAAAGTGTACTTTACCACATTTGCATATCTAATGCTCCAGCACCACTTACTGAGAACATGCCCTCCCCTTTGAGTCACTGGGGCACATTTGCTGAAAACCATCAGCCCCCCCTTTGCATGTGAGTTTAACTCAACTCTGCTCTCCCTCAGTGGTTCGCAAACCCGTCTCTGCCTGCCTCGTACTGACTTGATTATAACAAATCTTAAACTCACTTAGGGCAACTTTCCCAACTTTGTTCTTATTTATCACCTGTTTTGAGCTAATAGCTTAAAAACATTTTCTTGCCTATTTTGGCCCTATTTCTGCCATATGCATTTTGGAATAGGCTTGCCAGTTAAGTGAGAGCAACCATTGGGGGTTTTATTAGAATTGTATTGTTTGTAGACACACTTGAGAAAAATTGATATTCTTTTATTAATGTGCCTTAGGACTCATCCAACATTTTTCAATAAAATTTGATGTTTTTCCATAAAGGACATAAAGACCTATTCGTTTAGATTTATTCTTTGGCAGTATATATTTCTCTAAATGATGTTTTCACATTTCCTAACATTTTGTTTCTGGGATATCTAACTGCAGTTTATTTTTAGGATATTTTTCTTATATCTTGCAAACTTGGCCAAGCTCTCTTTGAAATTCAAAAATCTGTTTGCAGTTTTTAGTTTCTATGTTGACAGCTATTTTGTCTACTGCTCATTAGGATTTTGTTTCCTTTATATTTCTTACACATGGTAGTTTCATTTCTTGTCTTACTACCTCAGCCAGGTTTCCTGGTACAGTGTTGACTAGAGCAGTGACAATGAGCATCTTTTCATGCTCCCTGTTTTGAAAGAAATGGTTTAAACATTTCACCTTCCTGTATGATGTTCATTTTGTTTTGTTTTTTGGTTTTGTCTTTATCAAGGTAAACAAGTATCTTCTCATTTCTAGGGTGCTGAGGTTTATCTTGCTATTCTGTTTACTATAAGAGAATGTTAAATTGTGTCATGTGCCATTTTCTGTAAATACTAAGTAATCAAAAGCATCATGTCTTTTAATGTACTAACAGTGGCTTACACTAATAATTTCTAAATGTTTTATCTTTTTTATTCCTGAGGCAATCCTTATTTTTTTCTTTCATTATGTGTTACATTTTAATAAGTATTCCACTCACAAAACCCCATCCTCAGCATCTACTTTCAGAAAATCCAACTTGCAATAATGATTGATTATTGCATCTTAGGACATTTTCAAGACACCTGGCTATGACATCCTTAAATAGTCCAGTCTTGATGGCTTCCAAACTTCTTGCCTGACACTCCCTCTCCTGCCACCTTATGATCTTACCTATAGGTATATCCTGGAGAAGGAAATGGCAACCCACTCCAGTTTTCTTGTCTGATAAATCCCATGGACAGAGAAACCTAGTGGGCTATAGTCTATGGGGTTACAAAAGAGTTGGGCATGACTTACTGACTAAACAACAAAAACAACATAGATATATCCAGTTTAGACATCACATTTTCCACAAAATCTCTTTTTAGTTTCCCTAAACTTCCTTACTGCATTACTTTCCAGTCTGTTCCCAAGGTATTTTGTTGTTATATGTGTTAGATTTATGAAGTAATAAAAATCAAATAAAGCATTAATAACCATAAATTTGCTATCATTTTTTAGAGACTAGAGAAAATAGAGTGATAGGACATGGAAATAGAGTGATTGGACAAAATAAACAATAGAGTCCAATAAAGTGATTGTCTAATCACTCTTTGTCCAACAGAGTGATTGGACAAGGTAAACAATGAATGAGAAATTGGGTATCTAAAGTAGCAAACATATTTACAGACTAATCTGTGGTAGTTTGTACCCAGTGGCCCATAGTGGCCAAAGAAGTCATGTGGCCAAATGAATTGGGAGATCAGGGCAAGTAGGAGTGTTGAGTTAGAACTAAGAACATGTTCACAACTGCATCTCTGAGGGTGCTTGTCTCTCCCTTGCCTCACTGTAGAAATGCATACTAATTAATGCCACTGAGTAAAATGGTAGGAATTCATAATCCCTTTGGAAGTTGGTAATTGACATAGAATAGCTTATTTCTCCCAAGTGGTATTTCTTTAATACCCTGATTCCATAATCCATGTGTCATTTCTTAAGGCTTAGCATGGCTCTAACTCTGGAGCTCCACATCTTCATTTGAATTAGTTTTGCCAGATGTTTTTAAGAAAAGGAAACACAGAAGGTAACATAAAAACACTAAGTGACTGACAGAGAGCACAAAAAGGAAAAAAGCATAGAAAAGTCAGTTGGAATGCTGATATCATCGACCAGCACTCTGCTGTTGCTTCTTACCCTACATTGAGACCTCTTTGGTTGTAAACATTACGTTTTAGTGTACTTGTTGACTCTGCCATTTTCTTTAGGAATTATAAGCAAAAAACAACAAAAGCACCTCACTACTAAAAATTCTGGTAGCGAAGTTTTACCTAAGCATGTGAACCCTGTTACCTGTTTTTAAACTTTCTCTGTTCACATTTTTAAAATATGTTAAAATCTTATGCAGTTTGGTTTTATCTCTTTTGTTAATTACCTTGTCTTGCATTTCTTCCCAAACCCTATGATTAGTCATCTTGAAGACTTTAAGATTGCCTACTACACTGTTTTATTTTTGCTACTGTTGATTTCTTCTCCCCACTCTGGGATTTCTAGGCTCTCTTCTAGGAATACCTATCCTTTTCATTTGGTGAAGTCCCACTTCAATGTTTGGACCAAAACATGCATGACCTGACCTGATATGTTTTCTTCAGCTCACTCAATCAGAACAACTGACCACCTCTTCCATACGTCCTTACAATTTTTGCAGACCTCTAGGTTTTCCTCAGTACACCGTTAATTTCTGTTGTCCCTAATTCATTTTTGTTATCACCCCTCTCCACTTCAGCACCCAACACGGGGCCATGCATGTGGCAGACATAAAGTTACTGTTGTTTAGCTGCTAAGTCATGTCTCATTCTTTTGCAGCCCCGTGGACTATAGCCCACCAGGCTCCTCTGGCCATGGGATTTCCCAGGCAAGAATACTGGAGTGGGTTGCCATTTCCTTCTCCAGGGACTCTTTCTAAGCCAGGATTGAACCCACATCCCCTGAATTAACAGGAAAATTCTCTACCACTGAGCCACCAGGGAAGCCCAGACAATAATGCAGGCTGAGGAAATCAGTAAGAAAACAAATGAATAGTTAGTGATAGCAAAACATACTTCTAAAATGATATATTTATTGTAAATCTAAATCTTTCTTTCATGTTCCTATTAGATAGTATTTTTTCTTATCTATTTCAGAGAAAGAGGGTAGACTTTCCTCTGAGAAGGTGTTTGATCCATTTTTAATTTGCATCAAGGATGCAGGGTGTCTTCAGTGTTCCATTAGCACAGTATTACCCTGCCATCAGCACTAACTCAAGTTCAGCTTTCTTGATTCCACAGGAAATATTATGCTAAAGTATCACCTTGTCATCAACAATGACTCAATTTCTCAATTTCTCAACAATAACTCAAAATGAGTTATTGTTGATGATAAGCTAATACTATTCTAAAGTCTTAAAGAAATGTCAGCACAATACAACCAACTCGCAAGAACACTGAAACGCCAAAAAAATCAAGCAAAGCCCTAATATGGATTAGATAGCTTGGAAAAGGTTGTGGTGTGCATCATATAATCATGTAATTCAGAGCATGTGTATTAAGAGCCAATAGACACATTTATCCAAAGTCATGCAATTCTGGTTTTCTTTCAAAGAAATAAAAACTTTATTGTACATATATTAAAGGCTTATTTAGTTGTCTTATGGAAGTCACATAATTCCTAAGCACCAACTCTGGAATTATCAAGTTGCTTTGTTCAAGTTTTCTAAATATATTTTCCATCTTTATAGCATGTTAATTTTAAGATACACTCTGCTTTAAAGTCTGCCTATGGTATGTTTAGGGTTCTATCATTGTTGTTAAAAATCACACGAGTGATTAGTTATAAGAAAAGTCACAATTATGGGGAAAAAACACTTACTGAAAGAATAAATGAGCAAAATATTTACATGGGTGGATATATATCCAGGTATGTGTATATTTATATGTATAAGTATATGTGCATATTAGATCTCTGTGATGTACAAGTTTTCCAAAGTTCTAAAGGTGACCGAGATGTCATCCAGTTCCTCTGAATGAGGGAGCTGGAGAAGATATCTCAGTGAACTGACAACTGAATTGGTGATAATGCAATGGGAATCCCCCAGATGGAAAATAAATTTCCTACTCTATTTTTTAATTACATGAAAATAATAAGCATCCCATGAATCAAGGACCATCAATAAGCTTAAGTGACATTAATTCACAGCAGAATTAAACAAATACTGTAGGTCTACCACAAGTGAGGCTCTATATTGATCTATATTAAACACGCAGAACACCAACATTAAAAGGAAACTTGAAAGGCATTGATTTGATGTTCCATCTGAAGCTGATACACAATATGACATCAGTGATTCCTGGAGGGGAGAAAAAAGCCTTTACTTAAAATCATACACTAAGAAATACACTATCTCCCTTTTGGACTGATCTAATTGTTACAAAATAAGGTCTATTGTGATGAAATTTGCCTCTAAAAATAATGTCATTTTCAAAATTGGCCCTAATTTTGTTTTATATTCTTCTGTATCTTAAACAAAGGCAGTTTCTTAAATTAATAATCACTTGACTTTGTTTCTACTGCACTCATCTCACACACTACTAAAGTAATGCTCCAAATTCTCCAAGCCAGGCTTCAGCAATATGTGAACTGTGAACTTCCAGATGTTCAAACTGGTTTTAGAAAAGGCAGAGGAACCAGAGATCAAATTGCCAACATCGGCTGGATCATTGAAAAAGCAAGAAAGTTCCAGAAAAACATTTATTTCTGCTTTATTGACTACGCCAAAGCCTTTGACTGTGTGAATCACAATAAACTGGGGAAAATTCTGAAAGAGATGGGAATACCAGGCCATCTGACCTGCCTCTTGAGAAACCTATATTCAGGTCAGGAAGCAACAGTTAGAACTGGACATGGAAAAACAGACTGGTTCCAAATAGAAAAAGGATTATGTCAAGGCTGTATATTGTCACCCTGCTTATTTAACTTATATACAGAGTACATCATGAGAAACGCTGGGCTGGAAGAAGCACAAGCTGGAATCAAGATTGCCAGGAGAAAATATCAATAACCTCAGATATGCAGATGACACCACCCTTATGGCAGAGAGTGAAGAGGAACTAAGAAGTATCTTGATGAAAGTGAAAGAGGAGAGTGAAAAAGTTGGCTTAAAGCTCATCATTCAGAAAACTAAGATCATGGCATCTGGTCCCATCACCTCATGGGAAATAGATGGGCAAACAGCAAACAGTGGCTATCTTTATTTTGGGGGGCTCCAAAATCACTGCAGATGGTGATTACAGCCATGAAATTAAAAGATGCGTACTCCTTGGAAGGAAAGTTAAGACCAAGCTAGACAGCATATTAAAAAGCAGAGACATTACTTTGCCAACACAGGTCCATCTGGTCAAGGATATGTTTTTTTCCAGTGGTCATGTATGGATGCGAGAGTTGGATTGTGAGGAAAGCTGAGTGTCGAAAAATTGATGCCTTTGAATTATGGTGTTGGAGAAGACTCTTGAGAGTCCCTTGAACTGCAAGGAGATCCAACCAGTCCATCCTAAAGGAGATCAGTCCTGGGTGTTCATTGGAAGGACTAATGCTGATGCTGAAGTTCCAATACTTTGGCCACCTCATGCGAAGAGTTGACTCGTTGGAAAAGACCCTGATGCTGGGAGGGATTGGGGGCAGGAAGAGAAGGGGACAACAGAAGATGAGATGGCTGGATGGCATCACCGACTCCATGGGCATGAGTTTGAGTAAATTCTGGGAGTTGGTGATGGACAGGGAGGCCTGGCATGCTGCGATTCATGGGGTGGCAAAGTGTCAGACACAACTGAGCGACTGAACTGAACTGTACTGACATTGTTTCTATAGTCTACCGTGTAGATCACTTTATTCTAGAAATATTCAATGTTTCTCTTAAAATGCAGAGTGGATGACAGAGTGGATGACAAAGTGCTAGACATTGTCTCTTGCTACACAACTCTTTGTCATTCTTCTACTTGTCTTTCTGTACTAACAAATTTTCTTATATCTTGATAACATATTTATAACAAACACATAGTTATGTATTTTTAATTTCAATGAGTCATTTTCTGTATAGGTTCTTAGAAGCCTTGAAAGTATATTGTAAGCCATTAAATGAATACAAAAGTATAAGTTAAAATTTTCTGTGTGTGATCAAATGCCTATTCATTTGATGGCATTAAAACTTTACAAAAACATTCAAAGTACCCAAAGGATCTACAATGCCTCAGGCTTATTTGAGACACTTAAAAGGAAGCATATATAAGTAAAAGTAAGAAGAAAGATGCTTCTTAGGAGAATTCAGTGATCACACAGCTGTATCTGCAATTTAAACATCTTACCATGACCTTCAGGAGATAGAGTGGGAGCCTCTACAGTTCAAAACCAAGTTCCTGAAAGGACAGCTCCCATGGAGTATAATGTGCATTTCTGTGTAATTGTTGATTACCTTTGGAAATGAAAGCCACCAAGAATATTTGCATGGAAAAGTAAAATCGGCATTAAAAAGTAAAAAGCAGGAAGTCCAAATCTTTCGGTACACTATACATGTGGGTTTTTTTTCTCTTTTTGGTCAACAAAAGTTTTAAAGTTTACTGGAATCACTTGCATAAATGTAATTGGAGCTGTTGTTGTTCAGTCACTTAGTCATGTCTGACTCTTCTGTGACTCCATGGACTGTGGTTCCTCTGTCCATGGGATTTCCCAGGCAAGAAGACTTGAGTGAGTTACCATTTCTTTCTCCAGGGCATCTTCCACACCCAGGAATCGAACCCAGGTCTCTGTTGTCTTTTGCATTGGCAGGCTGATTCTTTACTGCTGAGCCATCAGGGAAGCCCCTAAATTGTAGTACCATCAGCAAAACAAACAAACAAACAAACAAACAAACAGACAAAAACACAGTTTTTAGCAAGTCATATTACTCAATCTAGAAGCCTATGATCAATGTATATATTTATCTATGAATGTACATACCAGTTTTTGTAACCAAATGAAATGCTCCTTCTCATTAAAGTGTACCCTTTGTAAATGAAAGCAACCTATCTCCCTCTTGGAGAAAGTGAAAGTGAAGTCATTCAGTCATGTCTGACTCTTTGTGACCCCATGGAGAGTGTAGCCTACCAGGTTCCTCTGTCCTTGGGGTTTTCCAGACAAGAATACTGGAGTGGGTTGCCATTTCCTTCTCCAAGAGATTGTCCCGACCCAGGCATTGAACCAGGGTATCCCGCATCATAGGCAGACACACCTTACCATCTGAGCCACCAGGGAAGAAGTCCCTCTTAGAGAAGGAAATGACAATCTGTGGACAACAAAAGAGTCCGAAATGCAATACTTGGATGCAATCTCAAAAACGACAGAATGATCTCTGTTCGATTCCAAGGCAAACCATTCAAAATCACGGTAATCCAAGTCTATGCCCGGACTAGTAACGCTGAAGAAGCTGAAGCTGAATTGTTCCATGAAGACCTATAAAACCTTTTAGAACTAACACCCCAAAAAGATGTCCTTTTCATTATAGGGGACTGGAATGCAAAAGTAGGAAGTCAAGAAACACCTGGAGTAACAGGCAAATTTGTCTTTGGAGTACAGAATGAAGCAGGGCAAAGGCTAATAGAGTTTTGCCAAGAGAACACATTGGTCATAGCAAACACCTTCTTCCAACAACACAAGAGAAGACTCTACACATGGACATCACCAGATGGTCGACACTGAAATCAGATTGACTATATTCTTTGCAGCCAAAGATGGAGACGCTCTATACATTCAGCAAAAAGAAGACCAGGAACTGACTGAGTCTCAGATCATGGATTCCTTATTGCCAAATTCAGACTTAAATTGAAGAAAGTAGGGAAACCCACTATACCATTCAGGGATGACCTAAATCAAATCCCTTATGATTTTAGAGTGGAAGTGAGAAATAGATTTAAGGGACTAGATCTGATAGACAGAGTGCCTGATGAACTATGGATAGAGTTTCGTGACATTGTACAGGAGACAGGGAGCAAGACCATCCCCAAGAAAAAGAAATGCAATAAAGAAAAATGGCTGTCTGAGGAGGCCGTACACATAGCTGTGAAAAGAAGAGAAGCAAAACGCAAAGGAGAAAAGGAAAGATATACCCATTTGAATACAGAGTTCCAAAGAATAGCAAGGAGAGATAAGAAAGTCTTCCTCAGTGATCAATGCAAAGAAATAGAAGAAAACAATAGAATAGGAAAGATTAGAGATCTCGTCAAGAAAATTAGAGATACCTAGGGAGCATTTTGGAGAAGGCAATGACACCCCACTCCAGTACTCTTGCCTGGAAAATCCCATGGACGGAGGAGCCTGGTAGGTTGCAGTCCATGAGGTCGCAAAGAGTCAGACATGACTGAGCAACTTCACTTTCACTGTTCACTTTTATGCACTGGAGAAAGAAATGACAAGTGTTCTTGCCTGGAGAGTCCCAGGGATGGGGTCACACAGAGTCAGACACGACTGAAGTGAGTTAGCAGCAGCAGCATGGAGCATTTCAGGCAAAGATGGGCACAATAAAGGACAGAAATGGTATGGACCTAACAGAAGCAGAAGATAATAAGAAGAGGTGGCAAGAATACACAGAAGAACTGTACAAGAAAGATCTTCACAACCCAGATAATCATGATGGTGTGATCACTCACCTAGAGCCAGACATCCTGGAATGTGAAGTCAAGTGGGCCTTAGGAAGTATCACTACGAACAAAGCTAGTGGAGATGATGGAATTCCAGTTGAGCTATTTCAAATCCTGAAAGGTGATGCTGTGAAAGTGCTTCACTCAATATGCCAGCAAATTTGGAAAACTCAGCAGTGGCCACAGGACTGGAAAATGTCAGTTTTCATTCCAATCCCAAAGAAAGGCAATGCCAAAGGATGCTCAAACTACTGCACAATTGTATTCATCTCACACGCTAGTAAAGTAATGCTCCAAATTCTCCAAGCCAGACTTCAGCAATATGTGAACTGTGAACTTCCAGATGTTCAAGGTGGTTTTAGAAAAGGCAGACGAACCAGAGATCAAATTGCCAACATCTGCTGGATCATTGAATAAGCAAGAAAGTTCCAGAAAAACATCTATTTCTGCTTTACTGACTACGCCAAAGCCTTTGACTGTGTGAATCACAATAAACTGGGGAAAATTCTGAAAGAGATGGGAATACCAGGCCATCTGATCTGCCTCTTGAGAAACCTATATTCAGGTCAGGAAGCAACAGTTAGAACTGGACATGGAAAAACAGACTGGTTCCAAATCGGAAAAGGAGTACGTCAAGGCTGTATATTGTCACCCTGCTTATTTAACTTATATGCAGAGTACATCATGAGAAACGCTGGGCTGAATGAAGCACAAGCTGGAATCAAGATTGCCAGGAGAAATATCAATAACCTCAGATACGCAGATGACACCACCTTTATGGCAGAAAGTGAAGAAGAATTAAGGAGCCCCTTAATGAAAGTGAAAGAGGAGAGTGAAAAAGTTGGCTTAAAGCTCATCGTTCAGAAAACTAAGATCATGGCATCTGGTCCCTTCATTTCATGGCAAATAGATGGGCAAACAGTGCAAACAGTGGCTAACTTTATTTTTTTGAGTTCCGAAATCACTGCAGATGATGATTACAGCCATGAAATTAAAAGACGCTTACTCCTTGGAAGGAAAGTTACGACCAACCTAGACAGAATATTAAAAAGCAGAGACATTATTTTGTCAGCAAAGGTCCATCTAGTCAAGGCTATGGTTTTTTCAGTGGTCATGTATGGATGTGAGAGTTGGACTGTAAAGAAAGCTGAGTGCTGAAGAATTGATGCTTTTGAACTGTGTTGTTGGAGAAGACTCTTGAGAGTCACTTGAACTGCAAGGAGATCCAACCAGTCCATCCTAAAGATCAGTCCTGGGTGTTCATTGGAAGGACTGACGTTGAAGCTGAAACTCCAATACTTTGGCCACCTGATGTGAGGAGCTGACTCATTTGAAAAGACCCTGAAGTTGGGAAAGATTGAAGGCATTAGGAGAAGAGGATGACAGAGGATGAGATGTTTGGATGGTATCACAGACTCAACGGACACAGGTTTGGGTGGACTCTGGGAGTTGGTGATGGACAGGGAGGCCTGCCTATTGCAGATCATGGTGTCACAAAGTGTTGGCCATGACTGAGCAATGAACTGAACTGAAACTGAAGAGCTTAAAGTTTTTGTAGAAAAACTGATACCATGTTGACAACAGAGTTCAATAAAAGAGATGGCAAGTAGATGGGGAAGCATCCTCTAGTATCCTTGCTGATATCTATGTACTGAGGGAAAAGTATAATTACTTTCATGCTGACCTAATCTTAATAGAAAGTAACAACAGTATTATCTATGATAATAATAAACTCTAATTTATTAAGCACCTATATTTTGTCAGATATGGATATTTTACATGTAAATTTTTGTGTAGTTCATTCTAATATGTTACCAATATGTTGGAAATGCCATCTTTATTTTAAGGATAGTAAAACTCAAGCTAAGAGATGTGGTATAACAAAATTAGGCCATTACTGAGTATATATTCATAGTTCAACACAGTTCAGTTCAACTCCAAAACCAAGGAAAAAAAATCACAATATACAGGAAAAAACAGCATCAATGAAAGCTTAAACAGCATCTTTGAAGATACAAATGGGTCACAATAGAGCAATGGTAAGGATTGGGACATAGCTTTGATCTTCCTTGGTCATGACATACAGAGAAAGGAAGATTACCAGACTGATCATTTGTCCACATGTGCTTCCCTGTGGTACAGGTATCATTTATTGTAGTGGGGAGCCACCCTCTTTAACACCAAGATTCTTTCTGAAGTACAAACATAGGTAAGAAGGCAGACACCCTGAAGACCAAAGGGGAAACTGAAAGAAAGCAGAAGCGTAATGCAAGACACAGAGGACATAGTGAGTGGTTCCCAGGGGTTGGGAAGGGCTGAATCCCAAGGGTCATTTGGAAAAGTAATGAAATTATGCATGTTTGGACCCATGATTGGCACTTAGTGAGTAAGGTCAGGGATACTACGCATCCTGTCACACATGGAGTTATCACAGTCAATGTCTGATTGTCCAAATATACATTCATAAGGGTGAAAAACTGTCTACAAAGGTTTTGTCTTTCCTTCTCTTTTGATAATGATACTCTTGTCTAGGAAAACCTGGGGTACTCATCTGGGCCTGTATTACTCATAACAGGCCCCCAAAGACATTTCTGCCACCACTGTTGTGCTTAGACTGGCTCTTGTGGTTCTTATTATGATTGTTATGACTAGCAAAAATCATCAGGGAACTTTGAGAAACAGTATTTATTATTCACAGGTCCTAAAGGACATGCAGTAAGGTAGTGAATTGAGAGGAAGAGAGTGGGGAGAGAGTGGAGCTCTGCTTTTATTAGGGTCAGAAGGTGGGATGTCTAGAACTGTGCAGATTCACTCCATATTAGCTACTTTTTAAATTTTTATTTTATATTATAGTTGATGTACAAAGTTGTGTTAATTTCAGGTGTATAGCAAAGTGATTCAGTTACATATACACATTTATCCATTCTTTTTCAAATTCTTTTCCCATTTAGGTTTTTACAGAGTATTGAGCAAAGTTGCCTTTGCTATACAGTAAGTCCCTGTTGGTATTTATTTTAAATATAGCAGTGTGCGCATGTCAATCCCAAACTTCCAATCTAATTTAAAGCAAGTGTGTGCATGCTAAGTCACTTCAGTCGCATCTGACTCTTCATAAACCTATGGACCATAGCCCACCAGACTCCTCTGTCCATAGAATTCTTCATGCAAGAATACTGTAGTGGGTTTCCATGCCCTCCTCCAAGGGATCTTCCCACCACAAGAATCTAACCCTCATCTCTTACATCTCCTACACTGACACGACGGGTTCTTTACAAGTAGCACCACCTGGGAAGACCAATTTAAAGCATAAGAGTGCGAATTAGGGCACAGGAAGGAGGAAATGGAATCACTCAAGTAGTCAGTTATCTAGGTCATGCAAGGCTATCTGAAAGGGGAAATACAAAGGAAGCGGCCTAATTCCTTATCTGGTTGCTTTGCCAGTAGCTGTGTCATACAGCTGCAAAATGTTTATTCAAGAAGAGTGTCTTTTGAAATGGATGCCTTGGCAATCAAAAGCTTAATGCCAGACCCTTATACTACAGCAAGAATCTAGAACCAACCCTGTTTGTATGTATTTACAAATGATTTTTACACATGCTTAATGTATGTAGAATGCGACTGCTGCTTATAATCAAAAGATTATTTTTATTTGTTTGAAATTTACCAACAGTTGTTTCCATGTTGGAAAAAATCACTTCACCAGTGACCCTGAGATATTTAAGCCAAGATCCCTGCATCATTCTGCACTCAACACCACATTCACATTTATTTCCCTTACAGATAAATGTGCTGACCACAGCATTATGTCTTGAATGTACTTATGTCTGAGTATATTTTATTGAAAAGTATATACTTCTAATTTTTCCCTAGACACTACTTATACTTACGATAACATATATATGTATATTATATTGAAAATCATATATTTTAATTTTTCATAGACACTATGTATTCTTACAGTAACACATATATGAGGTATGTGTGTGAGAGAAATGGTAAAAAGTAAGAGGTATGGTGTTATCAATTTAATGATCCTCCATTATGAATTTTTACTTAATTGCCTAATCCAAGACAATGGAGCTGGGCATTTAAATGTTTTTGTTGATGACTTGATGTTAAGTTTTGCTAGTATAATGCACTGGAGAGAACATTGCAGGGAAAAGAAGTTTTCCTTCATGATTCTTTACACTCATTCACCTGCCTCATGGGAGTATGATTTTTTATTTACTATGTATGATTTTTCAGAGTGTGGCTTACACAGCACTCTTTCTCCAACTCTTGATTCAGGCAACAGAACAGCAGGGACTGCCCCAGTCCAGGTCATGGCTTCCCAGCACCCTCTTCTCAGCTAAGTAAGCCACATCAAGCTGATAGCTGGTAAGCTAAATGCCTGAGTTTCATCCCACACAGTGAACCAGAGCCATCCTGGCCTGAGCCATACATATAAGTATGCTTTGTTTCTCCAGACCAAGTCCAGTATAACTCCAGGGTTCAAGGGTGTTTACAGTAGTACCCAAATCCTTCTGAATGCCTTCTTACAAGCTTCTGCTCACATGTGCTCCAGGGCATTATTCCTGCCTTTTCAGTGACCGTGGAATAGCTCTAGCTTGAGCAGTTCAGTAAACCCCCTCCAGTGGTGATCTGTAACCACATCTTATTCAACAAGATTCAAATTCCCTTTCTAAGTTGTCCAGCCTTGGGTCCTCTCTCTAAGCCATAAGGTACCTTTAGAGTTCTCCTTCCATTTCTAGAGTTATTTTCCTATCATGGTGTAATAATTCCTTTCATTTCCTCTGTTTAAATCACTGAATTTCCTGCCTCCTCATTGGACCCAATTTGACAGGCAGAGTGGTCTCAGAAGATAAACCATAAAGATGGGTTTGGGAGTTAGTCTGCTCATGCTGTTGGGCTTAGCATGGTGCTGAGTTCCTGCCTAATGGAAGATGAGATGCTCATAATCCATGGCAGGCAGTGACATAAAATTTAATTAATCCACACTAACCACCCGTGGTTAACTGTGATGAAGTGCCAACTGAAACATGTGCTTTGGGAGCCCAAGTGACTGTTCCCCTTGACCATTACAGCAGTGATGATGGCTGCAATGTGGGATGAATTAATTTGATTATAATTATTTATATATTAAAAGGAACAAGCTCAGGCCTTTTAATTCTCAGCTCAGATGGTCTGAGAACCAGATGGCTTCCATATCAGCTCTAAGAAAAAACAAACAAACAAAAAAAACCTCTTATTTCTTGTAACCACAGGACTGATACTGCTGAAAATGAAATGCAAAGTTTAACTGTGTGCTGATTTACGTTAATAGTTAAATACATAGTCTCATCGTGGAGTCCCCTACAAAGAGTAGTGAAAACGGAAATTGCCTTGTTCCTGATCTTACAGGGAAAACATTCAGTCACTAAGTATGTTACTATCTGTCAGGATTTTTGTGGATGTTCTTTATCAGGCTGAGGATATTACTGAGTTTTCTAAATGATTGGTTATTAATTATTCTCAAATGATTGTTCTGTATCAATTGATGTGATCATCCTGCTTTTCTTCTTTGAACTCTTACCATGGTAGATTACACTGATTGATTTTCAAATATGAAACTAGCTTTGCATTACCAGAATAAAGCTGACTTATTAGACTTAATTGGGTCAAATAAAACCCCAGACCTAACGCAAACCATAGAAGACCTCTATAAAGACAAATCAAAAGCACTGTAGAAGAAAATGAATTACAAAACTGCAAACAGCAGGAGGACTCTATGAGGGGAGGAGAATTAAAGTTCTGCAACAAGGAAACTGAGACAATAAGAAGCTTTGAAAATGTAAAACATGAATGAGACAGTGGAATACATTAGTAAGAATAAAAAATGAAGGTCTGGAGATAATCACAAAGAAATAAAATAAATAAGAAAAAGTAAGTCAGAAATAAAATTTATATTTAATAAAATGAAAAACTCAACTGACATCCAGAGGGGAAAGTTAAAATACCTGAAGCAGATCTGGTGAAGAAGAGTTAAGAAATTTAGTGAAGAACTTTGTTGTTCAGTTGCTAAGTCGTGCCCAACTTTTTATGGTTCCATGGACTGTAGCCTTCTGTCCATAGTATTTCCCAGGGAAAAATACTGGGTGGGGTTGCCATTTCTTCCTCCAGGAGATCTTCCTGGACCAGGAGAGGAACCTGTATCACCTGCATTGGCAGGTGGATTCTTTACTATTGAGCCACCTGAGAAGCCTGCTAAAAACTAAGCATAAATAAAACAATTAAACAGAAATTTTAAGACTTACAAATTTAATAATTGAAATTAGGAACTTAGTGGATAGGTTAAATTAGTAGATTAGACAGAACTTGAATCTAATGGACACAACTTCCCTGGTGGCTCAGTTGGTAAAGAATCTTCTTGCAATATGGGAGACCAGGGTTCAGTCCCTGGGTTGAGAAGAGCCCCTGGAGAAGGAAATAACTACCCACTCCAGCATTTTTGCCTGGAGAATTCCATGGACAGAGGAGCCTGGCAGGCTACAATCCATGGGGTCACAAAGACTTGGACGCAATTGAGTAACTAATACTTTCTTTTTCAGGAAGAATACTATGTCCAGTTTTTCAGAATTACGTGTTCTTTTCCTCTATGTACACAGAATATCTGTGAAAATTGGCCAAACACTGGGCCATAACTCAAGCCTCCACAATTTCAAAGGAATGAAATCATGGAGTGCTTTCTATGACCACAGTGGATTTAAGCTAGAAATCAATAGCAAAGTTGCAACTAAAAACATTTTTATGCTCGAAAACTGTGCAACAGCAATCTGCATAATCCAATGATCAAAGAATAAAATGTAACAAAATATTTTTTAAATATTATGATCTGAAAGATGATGAAATAATGGAAAATCATGTGAAATGGCTTAAAGGGACATATATAGCTTTAAATCTTCATATCTGAAAATAATTGCTTAAAAACAATAATCTAAGCATTCATTCATGTAAGCAAGAAAAAGAACAGCTAAATCAAAAGAAAGAAGAGGGGAAAAATAATAAAGATGTGAGCAGATATAAGTGAAGGAGAAACATACATAGTTTTAAACATTGCTCAAACTAGTTCTTATGAAGACTATAACATTAATAAACCCACTGGCTTTTGGTAAATTATTTTTATAATCTAAAAACCTTATACTAAGGGATATTTTGAATTTTGATCTGAAAGAAGATACCCCCACCCCTTTATCCCATCATATATGGAGTTCACAAATTATGTCCCTTATTTCACCTTGTTTTTCATCACAGAACATTTATTTTAGAATGCCCAGTTAAAAATGGAAAAATGAAGATTCAAGTAATTATTTCTGTTTATAAAGTGTGAGTTAGAATGGTTCATTCATTTGAGAAGCCAGTTGTAAGGTTAAAAATCTAATTCATTTATTCAATACTTTTCAGCAGACACCACAGTACTGAAGACCTTCTCTTAGCTCCAAACCTGTATCCAGGACAATTTTTTCTTTGTCCCAGTTTTAGCCATTATGGAGTAAAAACTCTCTATCCCCAGTGATTGTGTCATTTAGCATAAAGACTCCCAACAATAACAGCAAAAAGAAGTAAAATAAAACAAGAATTCAGCATACTAATAATGATCATAGATATGGAGATATATCATACTTTCCAAACTTGACAACTGTAACACTGTTCAAGTTAGTATGATTTTAGAATAAAAAATTACCCTTGTGAAAACT
Source organism: Muntiacus reevesi (assembly GCF_963930625.1). NCBI lineage: Eukaryota > Metazoa > Chordata > Mammalia > Artiodactyla > Cervidae > Muntiacus > Muntiacus reevesi. Next base: position 62,161,224 of record NC_089265.1, read on the forward strand.
TAGCTGATATAAAAACAAGAAAAAAAATGATATTCAGTTTAATAGGAACTGTCAACAAATAGATTATTATCAGTTAAATGTACAAACTGGATCATCCATTTTGTAACTTTATGTCTTTCAAGCATCCTGGTACAGAAAATTGAGATCATAGTGCTTAAGAAGCATAACAAACATGAAAACTTTGATCCTGTGATAGCTGGCACATGTGTCACATTTGTGACATTTGAATGTATATGCCACAAACAAAAAGAATTACAGACACACACATATTCACATGCATACACATCCACTTACACACAGGCATACACACATGTACATATACACATATAAACACAAAAATAATCAGAAACATGAACATATATACATGTACGCATACATATCTACATACTTACACACATAAACACCCACTTATATACATGCACATTCCCATACACGCTCACAGCTCCTTACATAATATGCACACCTACTTACACAAGCTTTCCTGGTTACTCAGACAGTAAAGAATCCGCCTACAACGCTGGAGACCAGAGTTTGCTCCCTGGGTTGCAAAGAAACCCTGGAGAAGGGAATGGCAACCCACTCCATTATTCATGGCTGGAGAATTCCTTGGACAGAGGAGCCTGGTGGGCCACAGTCCATGAGGTCATAAAGAGTCGACACAACTGTGTGATTAATGCTTTCACACCTACTTGCATATACACAAATCTATGCATTCATACACATTTACACACACATACCCAACCAGACATACACAAACACTACAAGCTGTGTATATTTATGTCTAAAAATTGATTTTTAAAATTAGTGTTTTGAAAATATGAAAGCACCCCAATAAATACTGCATTAAAACCAAGTAAAATATGTAGATGCTCATTTGGACAACAGAACTTTTGCCACAGGAAATGCCCTTGAAAATATTTTGATTATTAAGAGCCATGAGCAACAAATGTACCTATAATATAAAGCTCAAATATTCTCATTTGTAAAGCTGTTCCATTTCATCCCATCCTCTTTTCCTATTCTGTCTCTGCCCTAATTCTCTCTTCTCTCATGAGGTTTCACCTCTGACTTGAAAGTAGCAGAAGTTTAATGCTGAAAGCAATTTACAGACTAATAGCCGTTTCTGGGCTATTAGTAGAAATAAAAATGGCTTAATAAATTCTAGCATTCCACTCCTATTAATGTCACTCGAGGTGTAGAAAGAGAGAAAAAATTTTATATCTTCATTGTAGTGATAGTGAAACAAACTACTGTGTATTAATTCATGCTTGGAAATGAGCAAACACTGCAGCTAGAAGCAAGCTTAAGAAACCTCAAGACACGAAGTCAGAATGCCCATCATTAAAAAAAAAAATCTACAAACAATAAATTCAGGAAGGATATGGAGAAAAGAGAACTGACTTGCACTGTTGATGGGTATGTAGATCGATACAGCCACTGTGGAGAACAGTTCCTTAAGAAATGAAAATTAGAACTACTATATGACCCAGCAATTCCACTACTGGGCATATACCCTGAGAAAATGATAATTCAAAAGGATACATGCACCCTAGTGTTCATTTCAGCACTATTTACAATAGCCAGGACATGAAAGCAAACGAAATGTCCATCAAGAGGGGAATGGATAAAGAAGATGTGGAACATATGCACAATGGACTGTTACTCAACCATAAACAGAAACAAATTTGCATCATTTGTAGTGATGTTGATGGACCTGAGTCTGTCATATAGAGTCAAGTAGGTCAGAAAGAGAAAAGCAAACTTTGCATATTAATGCACATATATGGAATCTAGAAAAAGGGTACAGATAAACCTATTTGCAGGGCAGGGATAGAGACTCAGAGAGAATGGACGTGCTGACACAGGGGCAAAGGGGAGGGTGGAGGAACTGAGAGAGTGGCTTTGACATAAATGCACTACCATGTGTGAAATAGACAGCCAGCGAGAAGCTTCTGTGTTGCACACGGGGCTCAGCCCCGTGCTCTGTGATGACCTTGAGGGGTGTGACGGGGCCTGGGAGGGAGGCTTAAAAGGGAGGGGGTGTGTGTATACATATATCTGATCCACTTTGTTGTACCCCAAACTAGCACAGCATTGTAGAGCAGTTACACCCCAATAACAAAAGGAAGGCGTGGGGAGCTAGGCTTGACTACTTCACCCAGTTTCCTCTTTTGGGGGAGAAGGCTCTGTATAAGGAAAAGAGCACTGTCTTGGGTCATTTTGCATTTATTTACAGAGCTCAAGATAGAACACTGAGTAGTTAAAATACACATTTAATCTAATTTTTCACTTAATGATTCTGAAATTCTACCAGAGAAAGTGTTAATTGCTCTGTCATGTCCACCTCTGTGACCCCATGGACTGTAGCCCACCAGGCTCCTCTGTCCATGGGGATTCTTCAGGTAAGAATACTGGAGTGGGTAGCCATTCCCTTCTCCAGGAGATCTTCCCCACCTAGGGATCAAACCTGAGTCTCCTGCATTGCAGGCAGATGCTTTACCATCTGAGTTCCCAGGGAAGCCCCTCTACCAGTATGGCATGGCTAATAAATATGGAAAACAAGTATAATTTTCAAGTAGTGCAAACCTCTATAATAATTTAGAAAAGCAAAATTCTTCCCTCTTTGTAATCTTAAATAGATGATAGATTCTCAAGCATTTTAAGTATGTAAATGGACAAATAATTGATTATCAGCTTCGGTTGAAATAAGTCTACTCTAAATCCTTGATTAAGTACAGATGAAAAACTAAACTTTAAGGCCTTGTTTTTAGAGATTAAATTTTTAGAAATTAAATTTTTAGAGAGAGCAGCAGTCATATGGTGTGGGAAATTGTGGAAAGGAAGAATAAAAATCCTGGGCATGCAGAAGAGGAAAAGCTGACTCCTGTTTCACCCTTCCCCCTCTATTTCTACTCGATATTCCTGGCTCAGGGTTATCATTTTGCACCCAAATGAACCATCAACCCCAAAACTGCCTCCTTAGCCGATGTTTTGTTCCATTACTTTCATGGACACTAAAGCAGTGGATACTCTGATTTATGCAGCCTTTTTTTTATATTCTCAGCAGTCTTCCATGCAAATCAGTTTTATTATAAACTTAGAATAAACATGGAATTCAGTGACTGCCAAACAAATTCTAGAAGAAAGTAAAAAAGATGTAGGAGGGATGACTCATAATCCAAGTTATTTTTTCATTATAATTTCTGTAAACTTTGCATACCCTGTAAAAAATAGAATCAATACCTTAATGCTTTGTTAGTGTCTGGCTGTGTCCATGAAGGACCGTGCATAAGCACAGACATATGTTATCCAGCTATCTGCTCTGTGGGGGTCACACAGCTCCTATGCCAAAGTGCCATCATCCGGGGAGAAATAGGATCACACTGTTTCAGAGAATCCTTAGGACTGTTGATGGAGAAGGCAATGGCAACCCACTCCAGTACTCTTGCCTGGAAAATCCCATGAAGGGAAGAGCCTGGTGGACTGCAGTCCATGGGGTCGCTAAGAGTCGGACACAACTGAGCACCTTCACTTTCACTTTTCACTTTCATGTATTGGAGAAGGAAAATAGTAACCCACTCCGGTGTTCTTGCCTGGAGAATCCCAGGGACGGGGGAGCCTGGTGGGCTGCTGTCTATGGGGTCGCACAGAGTTGGACACGACTGAAGTGACTTAGCAGCAGCAGCAGCAGGGCTGTTGAGGGTGCCTTCCTCTGACAGCTCAGGATTGCTAGTAAGTGGTCAGAAAAAAGTGTCAATTGAATTTTTTCAGGACTGGATTAAATGTCTTACAACAGAAATACACATTGGGGAACAAAATAAACAGTGCATAACACTAAATATACTAATACTGGAAAATATTAGGATTTCCAATCACTGCCAGATGATCCTGATTCAGCTTCCCTGTGACAGTTCTATTTCCTTCCATCTTTGCTGGATCATATGGGAGTTCTGTTTTTAGATTTTTGAGGAGCTCCCATCCTGTTTCCCGCAATGGCTGTACCGAATCGCTCTCTCACCAGCAGGGTGCAAGGTTTTCTTTTCTCCATACCCTTGCCTTTTTGGCACTTTAAGTTAGTCCAAAAACATTATCCCTGTATTGTATGTATGCAGTTAAGGCAACGAAGATAGCAACAATCTCCTTAAGTTAGTGCTTGCATCTGAAAAAAAAAAAAAACCAAACAATGTGGTGTTTATGCATGCCATTATTTCTTGAAAGAGTAGTAGAATGCTGATAACATACAGGGGGGGGGGGGGTTGCTTAAAATAAACCCTGCATGTGGACTAAAAGGGAAGACGCTTTGTGCCTAGCACTTGCATGGAAGCCTTTTTTTTCTTTTTTTTTTTTTAGTTTTTATTGGACTAAGCTTGAGATACGGTGTAGTGTCAGTTTTCATTGGACTGTACTTGACATACAGTGTAGTGTTAGTTTTCATTGGACTATACTTGATAGGCAGTGTAGTATTAGCTTTCATTGGACTGTGCTTGATAGGCGGTGTAGTGTTAATTTCATTGGACTGTACTTGGCATACAGTGTAGTACTAGTTTCCGGTGTACAGCACCGTGAGTCAGTTATGCACATACATATGCTCACTCTTTTTCAGATTCTTTTCCCGTATAGGCCTCTACAGAGTACTGAATAGAATCCCCTGTGCTATACAGTAGGTCATTATTAGTTATCTTTTTTATATATAGTAGTGTTTACTTGTCAATCGTAATCTCCCAATTATCCTTCCCCTCCCCCTTCCCCTTTCCCTGCCAGTGACCACAAGTTTGTTTTCTATGTCTGTGACTCTATTTCTATTTTGTAAATAAGTTTATTTGTACTATTTAAAAAAAAATTCCACGTATAAGCAATGTCCTATGATATTTGTCTTTGTCTGACTTGCTTTGCTTAGTATGGGAATCTCTAGGTCCATCCCTGTTGCTACAATGGAATTGTTTCATTCCTTTTACGGTTGAGTGTAATTCCATTGTGTATATGTACCACATCTTCCTTATCCATTGCCCTGTTGATGGACATTTAAGTTGCTTCCATCTATTCTTAAAGTAGATCTCTTCCTAGCCTAATAGGTTTAGTGGTGTTTATATGAGATAGATTAACTATTGCATGACTTGTCTCTCTGTCATTAAGCAGAAGCCCTTCCTGCATGGGAAAGGTCCTGAAGTGAAAGAATTTATTCCGCGATAGCTTTCATTGTCCTATAGATAAAACATCAAAGTGGCATCAATTCATCAAACAAAAAGCATAGATTGGGAAGCCGTTTCCATGAGGTTTCAGGATTAGAGTCATTCCTTAAAACATGCTCAAGTGAAGGTGAATCCTTTACCTATCCAGGATGTGCATGGCCAGACTTCCTGGTGTTGCAGAAGCCAGTACTCTAGAAACCAAGTACCATACTCAGAGAGTTGGAGAACTCAGGTTTATTACACTGGCGGACCCAGAGGAGTTAACACACCAGCCTCTGAGCCCTAAACAAAAGGGTTACAGAGTTTTTATACATGGACAGGCATGATTAAGCAGGTTTGCAGGTTTGCAGGGGCTAGGGTGATTGCCAAGAGTAGACAAGGGTGAGTGAGATAAGCTCCAGTTCCCAGTATTTTGAGTCCCCATTTTCTGAGACCTACATGATCTAGACTTTGCACAGAGAAAGCCGAGTTACAGAGGCAGAAAGAGCAGGAGGTTATGTAAAAATTTTTAACTTTTCCTCCTCATCCCCCCCCCACCCCCCACTCTTGATCCTTCTGTCACTCACTGTAGGAAGCATCATTTCATGTTTTGGTAGGACATTCAGAGCTCCCAGTCGTTTAGGGGGTAATATTGAGCTATTACCATTTGTAACTTTACAGATTCAGTTTGAGAGGTTATGAACTTGGTAATAGCACTGAGAATACAAAGGCCAAACAAGAGTGCTGGAAAGAACATGAAGAGAGGACCTGTTAAAGGGAGAAGCCACAATACCCAACTCCAGATATTGTTCCAATTACCCCAGAAATTTGCTAGTTCCTCTCTCCTTTTCATGATTTGTTCCCTTAGCTGTTGGGCCATGTCCCTGACTATTCCTGATTGGTTTACATAAAAGCAGCATTCTTCATTTAAGAAGAGGCAGAGTCCTCCCTTTTCAGCTGGCAGTAGGTCTAGCCCTCTCCTATTCTGCAAAACCACCTCAGCTAGGGAGTCAAGCTGGTCCTGTGAGGCCACTAAAGGTTTGGCCACTCTCTCCGTGTCCTCTGTGAAGTCCTTGGATAGTGTACGATAGAAGGTGGTTGATGAAGCAATTCCTCCTATTCCCATACCTACCCCAGCTGTGATTCCTAGATCAAATAGTAGGGGTATAAACTGGATGGCTCTTTTTGACCGCATATGTGCTGCCAGAGGTACGGTGAGTCTGGTTGTTAGAGACAATGATCATCTGGGGAGTGAGGAAAGCTAAAATGCAGATATCCATCCAATTGACTGATAGACATAAGTAAGCATCTGCCCCACAAACAAAGAAAAGGCCTTGATGGGGGCAGCACCATATTGTGTTTGTGGGAGGACGAGTGGGCCACTCACATTTTAAAGTTTGATTACCTTGGTCCCTGGCTAAATTGCCTACAGTTTCAGTTCCTCCATCATTTGTAAGCATTCTGGAGCCTTTTGAGTTAACTCAATTGTCCTTAAGACTGGCCCTTGTAAGGGTGGCTCTATAGGAGTTCCCACGGCTATTGCATTATTTAATGGTACTGCTGTAGCTAAGTACAGTGGAGCTCCTGAGGATAAGCAAAGCCTGCGATCCCTGGCCATCTGGGGGTGGTGTCATTAAGCAGGTGATGAGTTGCACTGAGAACCTGGTACAGATGAGGGTCTAAGGGGGTATTAACACTGCAACCTGGGTCAGACTGCCAAGAGGCAGAATCTGATATTTTAGGGCAAAGTTGGTCCGTGATTTTGTTTGTCTGTATTATTGTCCCTGTCCAGTAGGTTTTTCCATTTATTTGACAGACAGACACCTGTTCTGAGTTGTAACATCTGTGTGGCATTTGGGGGCAAACAGAGGCATAGGGGCACGATGGCAATGCCATGGTGTCAGGATACTGCCCGGGGTTTGGATACTCTGGTGGTGGAAAGGTAGCAGCAGGGGGCATGATTGGAAAATATTTTTGGCACCCAGGCCCCTGGATATACATAGCATGGTTATGAAGGCAGTAAATGATCACACTATAGGACTGGCTGTCTATATATTGTTCTAGCTGATGGTTAAGCAAGAGATTTTCCAAGGGTTGACTGTAGTGTTGACAGGTACATGATGGATAAGGAACGGCACTGTCTGTTACAGCAAGGGACTCCAAAAAGCTGCAAAGCAGCCTTCACATAACAGATAACTGAACACTAGCAAAAAGTGTTCTCCCCACCTTTGGGCAGTCACCGCTATAGCAACTGAGCCTCAGGTATACTGTGGAGCAATTTAGTTAACAGGGAGAATGATCATAAGAGACATCTAATAAGAATGAGGCTTTCCACTACAGTGAGATAACAGACAGCTAACCACAGCTTCTGACCCAAACCCCAGTCCTGGGGTGTGACTGAAGCTAGTCCTGTAGCAAAGAGCACAGCAGTTATACCAATCAGGGATAGAGTCCAGGGTTGACAATGAAAATCCATTGATATTTTGACAGCTCGATCCTCAAGCTTCTACTGTGCATTGACCAACCAGCTGCTAGAGTGTGCCTGGAGCAAAGCTGAAGAATCCTCAGGCTGCTGCCACGCGTGGACCAGTCAGCTTCCAGAGTGACTAGAGCAGGGCTCAGTATCTTTTGTGGGTGAGGATCATTGTTTAAGGAACCAGACCTTGAGGGGATTTTTAGGGTCCCGAGCTGTTTTCCAGGTGTCCTCATTACAGGAAGCCACTGCCTTCTTGACTCTGGTGTGGTACATCCAAGGGATGACACCTGTAACTTTAACAGCAGCAGGGGTTGCCAGGACAACCATGTGAGGGCCTGTCCAAACTGGCTGAAGCAGTTCTTCATTTTTTTCCTAATCTTTAACCTATATCTCATCTCCTGGCTTATAGGGATGAACCCAATTGCCCAAAGGAATGAGTGTCCTTTCTAAGGTTTCTCGGGAGATATGGTAGAAGACTTTTCCCAGGGCCTGGAGGTGTCGGGACATCTCCAGGCCAGCTACTTGTTGGGGGTTTCCTTTGAGTTTTAGTATCACTGGGGGCATTCTCCCATATAAGATATCAAAGGGAGAATAGCCAGAGGACCCCGGGGTGCATTGTGCTCGGAGTAAGACTAGGGGTAATATGTCAACCCAAGATAACTGGGTCTCTTGACAGAGTTTAGCTAATGTAGTCTTGAGGGCCTGATTCATGTGTTCAACTTTCCCTGAGCTCTGGGCCCTATAAGCAGTGCGAAGCTTCCATTTGATTCCCAGTGTCCTGGATAAAGTTTGGATTATCTCAGACAGAAAACCTGGCCCATTGTCAGACTCTATGGAGACAGGCAGCCCATATCTGGGGATTGTGTCTCTTAGTAAGGCCTTGGCCACTTCTTGTGCCCATTCAGTGCGTGTGGGGTAGGCTTCAGCCCATCCCGAGTAGGTGCAGACTACCACAAGTAAATACTTATAGCCCCTATAGGGCTTAACTTCATTAAAGTCCACTTACAGATCTTCAAAGGACAGTATCCCAACTGTTTGCACCCCTGCGTTGGGTCTTGGTCTTTGGCTGGCATTGTTTTGTGCACAAGTCACACATCTAGCACTGGTCTGGGCAGACAGGGTTGGGAGATTAGGAATGAAATAGTAGCAGCTCGGTAAACTCTCCAGCACAGTTTTTCCTAAATGCGTTGTTTCAAGATGTTGTTTTACCAGCTGGATTGCTATATTGCTGGGGACAAAGAGTCTTTGTTCCAGGAGATTCCACCAGCTCTCTTTTTCTTTTATTTCTCCTTTATTTAGAGCCCATTGACCTTCTTCTTTGGACAGAGGCAATTCTGGTGCCAATAGGACCTTAAAGATTGACTTGGGGCCTACTGTGGGGCTCGGCTGGGTCACCACCTCCTTGGCTGCCTGATCAGCCAAGAGATTTCTTTTGCTGATTGGATCAGTTCCTCCCTGACGGCCTTTACCATGGATGACTGCCACTTCCAGACTGCTTCCAAAAGCTGAAGAATATCTTTTTTGTTTTTAACCTCCTTTCCCCACCCCCTGCTGTCAATTGCCCCCTTTCTTTATAAATTGCTCCATGCACATGTAAAGTAAAAAGCATAACTCGAATCAGCATAGATGTTGACTCGGTCCCCTTCTGCCTGCCTTAGCTCCTGGGTGAGTGCCCTTAGCTCAGCCAGCTGTGCTGACCACCCTTGTAGCCAGGCCTCAGTCTTCACTATCTCACCAGTCATTGTTATGGCACAACCTGCTTTGTGCTGCCTGTCTTGGATGAAACTGCTTCTGACAGTGAACAGTTCCAGTTCTGGGTTCTGGAGGGGAATGTCTGTCTGGTCCAGCCTGCTGGAGTAAATCTCACCTATGACCTCCTCACAATTATCACTGGGGTTTCCCGTTTCCATAGGTAAAAAGGTGGTGGGGTTCAGTGTCCACACAGGCTTGAGTTGAACCCATGGGTGTTCACAAAGCAGTCTTTGATAGTGAGTCATCCTGGAGTTGGTCAGCCTCTTATGCCCCTGGCTGTTCAGCAGGGCAGTAATAGCTTAGGGAACCTTTACATTTATATTTTGTCCTCAGTTTGGTTCAGTCACTCAGTCGTGTCTGACTTTTTGTGACCCTATGGACCCCAGCATGCCAGGCCTCCCTGTCCATCACCAACTCCCAGAGTTTACCCAAACTCATATCCATTGAGTCGGTGATGTGATCCAAACAACTCATCCTCTGCTGTCACCTTCTCCTTCCACCTTCAGTTTTTCCCAGCAATAGGGTCTTTTCAAATGAGTCAGCTCTTTGCATCAGGTGGCCAAAGTATTGGAGTTTCAGCTTCACTATCAGTCCTTCCAGTGAACACTCAGGACTGATCTCCTTTAGGATGGACTGGTTGGATCTCCTTGCATTTCAAGGGACTCTCAAGAGTCTTCTCCAACACCACAGTTCAAAAGCATCAGTTCTTTGGCACTCAGATTTCCTTATAGTCTAACTCTCACATCCATACATGACCACTGGAAAAGCCATAGCCTTGACCAAATGGATCTTTGTTGGCAAAGTAATGTCTCTGCTTTTTAATATGCTGTCTAGCTTGGTCTTAACTTTCCTTCCAAGGAGTATGCATCTTTTAATTTCATGGCTGTAATCACCATCTGCAGTGATTTTGGAGCCTAGAAAAATAAAGTCAGCCACTGTTTCCCCATCTATTTGCCATGAAGTGATGGGCCCAGATGCCATGATCTTAGTTTTCTGAAAGATGAGCTTTAAGTTAACTTTTTCACTCTCCTCTTTCACTTTTATCAAAGGGCTCTTTAGTTCTTCTTCACTTTATGCCATAAGGGTGGTGTCATCTGCATATCTGAGGTTATTGATATTTCTCCTGGCAATCTTGATTCCAGCTCGTGCTTCTTCCAGCCCAGCGTTTCTCATGATGTACTCTGCATATAAGTTAAATAAGCAGGGTGACAACACACAGCCTTGATGTACTCCTTTCTCAATTTGGAACCAGTCTGTTGTTCCATGTCCAGTTCTAACTGTTGCTTCCTGACCTGCATGCAGATTTCTCAAGAGGCAGGTCAGGTGGTCTGGTATTCCCATCTCTTTCAGAATTTTCCACAGTTTATTGTGATCCACACAGTCAAAGTCCTATAGTAAGCTTATCTGCTTCTCTGACCAAAACCACAGTGGCAGCTAATTCCCAGAGGCATGGTGGCCATCCCACAGCCCCTGGATATAGTTGTTTGGACAGGTATCTGATTGGGCGCTGCCATGGCCCAACTGTTTGTGTGAGGACCCCCTTCCCTCCCTCCCCCCCGCCCCCACTCTGTGGTGTGATTTTTCTCACATACAAAGAAGTTAAAGTCCCATGTCACATGGCAGTCCTAATTCTGGAGCCTTGGTCAAGAGTCTATCCCTTGAAGGCCTTTTCCTGTTCAGGTCCCCACTATTGGGGGCCCTTGCCAGACCCTGCTGTGGCTTTAAACAAAGGCTTGGCAATTTCAGAGAAACCCAGTATCCAAATCCAGCAGAATGCAGCAGCCCCAAGGAACTCACGGACATCTTTCTCGGTGTTCAGCCAAGGTATTGAACAGATGGCTTGCTTCCTCTCATGTCCGAGTGCCTGATGCCCTTTTGAGAAGACAAACCCCAAGCGCTTGGCTCCTGTCTGAGCCTTTTTCCATGGCACCTTGTGCCCTGTGGTGGAGATACAGCCAACAGATCTTTGGTGCCTCCAGCAGTCCCCCTGGGGGGACTGGCTAGCAACAGGTCATCCAAGTACTGGAGTAGGGTACAGTTAAAGTTTCTCTGGGAAAGGCAGCAAGGTCCGCAGCCAGGGCTTCACCAAACAGGGTAGGTGAGTTTTTGAAGCCTTGTGGCAGTCGAGTCCAAGTCAGCTGTGTCTTTCTCCCAGTGTTTGGTTCTTCCCATTCAAAGGCAAACTAGGGCTGGTTGGCTGGTGACAGATGGAGGCAGAAGAAAGCGTCCTTGAGATCAAGGCAGGTGAACCAGCTTGTCTGAGTGTAGGGAGAGTGTAGGGATTTGGGACCACTGGATGGATGGTGATCACTCCACTGTTGATGGTGCAGAGGTCCTGGATGGGTCGGTAGTCTTTCCCTCCAGACTTTTTGACTAGTAAGAGTGGATTGTTCCAGGAATATTGACATTCAGTTAGGATCTTAGCATCTCATAGGCGCTGGATGTGGTCCCGAATTCCCAGGCACACCTCCCGTGTTGCTGGATATTGTTTTTGTCTAACAGGAGTGGCTCCTGGCCTCAGGTCCACTACAATGGGGGCATGGTGTTTGGCCAAACCTGGGGGCCCCCTCTCAGACCAGACATCAGGGAATGCTTTTAGCAGTCCGGGGGATTTACTTGTTCCCTCTCTGAGGAGTAGAGATGCCATTCATCTTCCCTGGGCACGGTCATGGCCATCATCGGGGCCAACTGACTCCCCAAGGTGAGGCTTGCAGCCCTTCTGGGGGCAAAGCTGATTTGTGCCCCCAGTTTTGTTAGTAAGTCTCTACCCAGTAAGGAAATGGGGCATTCCCATAAGTACAGAAATTCATGAGTCACCAGATGGCCCCCTAGCTGACACAAATGGGCCTTGCAAAATGAATGGGCCACCATGTCCCCTGTGGCCCCAATAATAGTTGTTATTTGGTCTGTGAGGGGAGCTACAGGTGTGGTTACCACGGAATGCTCGGCTCCGGTATCCACCATAAAAGTCATTGATTGGCCCCCTACTTTCATCATGACCGTGGACTCCCTGGGGCCCAGGATCAGGGAGCCCAGTCTTCCCTAGCCTGATTCTGCTCTGGCCAGGCCGATAAGGTTTTGGTACCTTTTTTGTTGGGTTGACTGAACTTCTTCAGCCCTTTAGATGTCCCTCTGTGATGGGGGCACTCATTTTTCAAGTGTCCAGTCTCTTTGCAATGGCCGCACTGGTCATAGCATAGTGGTGGTCTTTTCTTAGTTTCCCCTTTCCATGAAGGGACCAGTCTGTTACATTGCATCTGAGCTCCTCAATGCTGCTGCTAGCTGGGCTGCCTTCTGTTTCATTTTTATATCTGCTTCTCCTTAGGCTTCACCCTCTCGGTTCACAAAGACTTTTATTTGTTACCTCCAGGAACTGTGAGGCATTCATCCCAGTGAAGCCTTCCAGTTTTTGGAGCTTTCATTGGATGTCTGCATAGGACTGAGCCACAAAGGCAGTGTTAATCATATGTTGATTCTTGGCTGTTTCAGGGTCAAATGGGGTGTATGTCCAGAACGCTTCACATAGTCTTTCATAGAATTCGGTGGGAGTCTCATCCGCTTTTTGGATTATCATTGTAATTTTGGACATACTGGTAGGCTTTTTGGCGCCCTCAAAGTCCATGTAGAAAGTCATCACAGTAGTGACAGGGTTTCTTGTCCTTCTCTGCTATTGAAATCCGAATCAGATCTCATCTCTGGCATCGCTTCTCGTGCCTATCCTTCTACATCTAAGACCTCTGCTGGGGCTTGTCCTCGGAGCCATTTTTGGGCTTCTGTTGAGATATGTTGCCTTTCCTCAGTGGTGAAGAGAGAAATAAGAAGCTGGTGACAGTCATCCCATGTAGGCTGATGGGTGTGGGAAATGGACTCTAGGAGGTCAATCATAGCCTGTGGTTTATCAGAGTATGCTGGGTTATGGTATTTCCAGTTTAGGAGATCAGTAGTGCTGAAGGGCTGGTAATAGAGGATGGAGCGACCAGGCTGGACTGAGCCATCCTCGTTCACTTGTTGAGGACCTTGAGTTTCTTGCAGTGGCGTCTGATGGGCCACGGCCAGCTGGTTAGATCGTTTGGCGGAGCAGAGCCGCTTCCCTACTGGCTCCGGGCTGGATTCTTGCTCACGAGGTGGTGCAGGGGACACGGGGTGGGGGTGGGTGGACTGCCTGGCAATGGGTCCAGCGCTGGCTGTGTTGGGGCTTGTGGAGTCAGGGGAACGTATGGCGGGGGCAGTAGTGGGTCTTCCACTGGATCTCCTAGGAATATAGGTTTTCCCCTTCTTCTTTCTTTCTTCTGAGTGGTTGGGCCGCAGCACCAGTCCAAGTGCTTTCTCTAACATCGTCACTGTTGACCTCTATCCTGTGAAGCAGCTGTTGCCAGCATTTTACAGAAGACCCCAAGGGTCAACCACTGCTCTGCCCCTGTCCGTTCACGCCAAACCTTGCCCACGGGGAAGGGCCTGTGCTGTGAGAAGCCAGGCTCTGTGGAAGCTGATCTGAACGTCCCCGAGTCCCAGGGCCTACCTGGTGCAGTGCTCGGACAGTGGGCAGGTCGAGAGCGCCCTCTGGCGGCCGGACAACGTCAAAGGCTGGCCAAGCGCGCTCATAAATTACAGAGCTTCCGGGGGTCTTCGTGACTCCGTAATCGCCTACAAAACCTTAACGTTCTTTATCATGCCGTCTAAAACTGTTGGCTTAGAGGAACTTCCCCCCATGTTGACAAATGTAATCTGCCTGGCAGGGCTTTCAGGAAAACCTAAGCTCTTAGATGCCAGCTCAAGGAGTCTGTCTACAGAAGACTAACTGGTACTGATAATTTCTCCCTCCCTGTGTATCCCGCCCTGAGTCAGTGGTGCAAAGACAAACGAAGGTGGGCGCCCCCTCAAAACGGACCATCCAGGTGCCCATTTTACCGCACCCCAGGGGGAGCTTAGGTGCCTCCTAGCATCGCGGGATCAGTACAAAGCCCTGATCCAGATCTGTCGCACGGGTCCCACGGCGGCAGAGACCGCCTTGAGCCGTATGACGTCCCCGTGGAACCGCAAGCGAGGGCCCCTCGGACTCCCTAGAGACCAAGGCTGTGAAGCCGCACAGGCGAGCGTGAAGTGCAGGTGAGTCAGGCCTGAGTCTGGGCCAGCTCTGGGAACTGCTGATGGACAGGGAGCCCCGGCGTGCTGCGGCCCACGGGGTCGCAAGTCGGGCGTGACTGAGCAACTGAACTGAAGAGACACTTCATTCGCTCATGTCCTGGATGCGTCCTTCTGAAGGCTGAATCGTGTGGTGTACAGAGAACCGTGAACTTAGCGCCAACAAGCGTATAGCCTCTTCAAGTGTACACTTTGCTCTTCCAACACTTTCGTAGTCTGAGTATTTTCATATAGAATGTTTATGAACTATTTTATTCTTTGAATGTGCTCTGTACAAATGAAATCATCTCTAGCTCATTGGTATAAGTATGTTAGCTATCAGGTAGTTGTCATGCAGAACCTAGAGCAAGCCGAGCATTGAAGAGAAGAGGAGAAGGTGGAAAGGATGTGTAGGAGTGGGAAGAATAAACTGAAGTAGAATTGTTTGTATGTTAATGTTCTATTTTTTTGACCACTTTTTCCCCTAACAATCTTGAAGTATTTCATGAACTCTTGCTGTAGGAAGCCCATGAGACACAGATGATTAGGGGTTATCATAGCACCAAGATTCTTCACGACTTTTGGCTACAGTTCCTTTGACAGGTAATTGTGTGAGAAGGAGAGAAGTAACAGCCATGTGCTGAGCACCTCTGAAGTCCAAGTGCTTTCTCTAACATCATCACTGTTGACCTCTAACCTGTGAAGCAGCTGTTGCCAGCATTTTACAGAAGGTCCCAAGGATCAAGGAAAAGGTCCCAGGTGGCATATATATATATATATATATATATATAAAATGATATAAAATGGAATATTCAGTTCAGTTCAGTCACTCAGTCGTGTCTGACTCTTTGTGACCCCATGGACTGCAACATGCCAGGCCTCCCTGTCCATCACCAATTCCCAGAGCTTACTCAAACTCATGTCCATTGAGTCAGTGATGCCATCCAACCATCTCATCCTCTGTCATCCCCTTCTCCTTCTGCCTTCAATCTTTCCCAGCATCAGGGTCTTTTCAAATGAGTCAGTTCTTCACATCAGGTGGCCAAAGTATTTGAGTTTCAGCTTCAACTTCAGTCCTTCCAATGAATATTCAGGACTGATTTCCTTTAGGATGGACTGGTTGAATCTCTTTGAGGTCCAAGGGACTCTCAAGAGTCTTCTCCAGCACCACAGTTCAAAAGCATCAATTCTTTGGTGCTCAGCTTTCTTTATAGTCCAACTCTCACATTCATATATGACTACTGGAAAAACTATAGCTTCAACTAGATGAACCTTTGTTGACAAAATAATGTCTCTGCTTTTTAATATGCTATCTAGGTTGGTCATGGCTTTTCTTCCAAGGAGCAAGTGTCTTTTATTTTGTGGCTACAATCACCATCTGCAGTGATTTTGGAGCTCAGAAAAATAAAGTCTCTCACTGTTCCCATTGTTTCCCCATCTATTTGATATGAAGTGATGGGACCAGATGCCATGATCTTAGTTTTCTGAATGTTGAGTTTTATTAAGCCAACTTTTTCACTCTTCTCTTTCACTTTGATCAAGAGGCTCTTTAGTTCTTCTTCACTTTCTGCCATAAGGGTGGTGTCATCTGCATATCTGAGGTTATTGATATTTTATCATGGCAATCTTGATTTCAGTTTGTGCTTTATCCAGCCCAGCGTTTCTCATGATGTATAAGTTAAATAAGCAGGGTGACAAATACAGCCGTGAAGTACTCCTTTTCTCATTTGGAAACCTGCATACAGATTTCTCAAGAGGCAGGTCAGGTGGTCTGGTATTCCCATCTTTTTAAGATTACTCAGCCAGAAAAAAAGAATGAAATAATATCACTTGCAGCAACATGAATGGGCCTAGAGATTTTCATATTAAGTGAAGCAAGCCAGACAAAGATATATATCATATGATATCATTTATATGTGGAATCTAAAAAAAAAAAAAAAAGGATGGATTTCTCTGGTAGTCCAGGGGTAAAGATTTCAGGGAGTTCAATCCCTGGTCAGGGAGTTAAGATCCCACTTGTCACATAGCCAAAAAATCAAAACAAGACAAAAGCAATATTGTAAGAAATTCAATGAAGACTTTAAAAATGGCTCACATCAAAAAAAAAAAAAAAAAGAAAAGAAAGAAAAAGAAAAAAGAAAAATCTAAAAAAGGAATAAAAAATTAATTTAAAAAAAGATACAAATGAACTTATTTACAAAATGGAAATAGACTTACAAATATAGAAAATAAATTTACAGTTACAAAAGGAGAGGTGGGGAGACAATTTAGGAGTTTGGGATTAACATATGTACCCCACTAGGTATAAAACGGGCTGCCCAGGTGGCCCAGGGGTAAAGAACTCGCCTCCCAATGCAGGAGACACAGGAGATGTGGGTTCAGTCCCTGGGCAGGGAAGATGCCCTGAAGGAGGAAAAGGCAGCCTTCTCCAGTATTCTTGCCTGGGAAATCCCATGGACAGAGAAGCCTGGCAGGTTACAGTCCATGGGGTTGCAAAGAGTCAGGCAAGACTGAGCAACTGAGCATGTAGTATAAAATAAGTAAACCAACAAGGGCCTGCTGTATAGCATGGAGAACTATACTCAATATCTTGTAATGAACTGTAATGAAAGAGAATGTAAAATAGAATACACATATTTATATATAAATACATATATGTATAGCTGAATCACTTTATGGTACACATGAAACTAACAGAGCAATGTAAATCAACTACATTTCAATAAAGACAAAAAGAAATAAATGAAAGAAAACAATAAATTAAACAAATCATACTAAGAAGAGAAAGAAAGAAAATAGCCTCAGGTACTCTGACTTGTGGATCTTGGGTGAACAACTGAGCTTCAAATAAGTGCACATATCCCTCTTCATTCATGCTCATTCATTTATGCTCACACCCTTCAACTGGAATGTGAGGCATGTAAGTGCTTTGGCTAGGCTGTAGGACAGGCAGGCCCTCAAACACACCGTTCCTAGCATTACAAGAAAGTCAAGGTGGATGACAATTTCCGAAGACTCAGAAGTGAGCAAGTGCTCAGGGTGTCCAGTATCACTGCCCAAGGTGTCCTGGGCATCTTTATGCCAAGGAACAATGTAGAAAAATGGTGTCGGTGGCAGAATTCAGCAAAGCATGGGTCAGGGGCTGCTTTCCATCCCTCACCAACTCCTCATGCCATAATGCGTATAAGCCCCTGACACAAAAACCAATGCACAAAGAACTTGGCTTCCCACAGCAAACCCTTGCATTGACTGAGAAATTCCTGCAAGGAATGGAGAAATCTGAAATTGACTAGATGATTTGCTACTGTCAAGCCAGAATGAGATTTTATGACGGAAAATAAGATATTCTTAAAATTACACTGTACCTTCTTTATTGGCTTTTTGGACTGCAGCTATGAAACTTAGGCATAGTTTTAAACTTTATTTTCAAAACAGAAATGTTTTAAAAGCTTTATTGAAGTAGAAGTGGCATAAAATAAACTGCACAGAAAGTGTACAGTTTCACAGATTTTGAAATATGTGTGTCCATGAAATCATCAGCATAATTAAGATAGCAAACACATCCATCACCCCCCAAAGTTACCTCAAGCCCTTTTATAACCCCTCCTTCCAGTTTTCCCCATTCCTCCCACCCTTAGATCACCGTGCAACTATTTTTTGTAATGATAGATTTATTTTAATTTACTAGGAGTTCATATATATATAGACATAGTATTTTTTTCTAGCTTCTTTCCCTCAGCATAATTGAGATTAATCATGCTGTTATATGTACCAATTCCCTTTTATTGTCGTGTATTATTCTATTGTAGGGATATATCATACTCTCTTTATCCATTCACTTGTTGACAGATATTGGGGTTATTTACTGGTTTGGGCTGTTATCAGTAAACCTGCTATGAACATCCATATACACGTCTTTGTGCAGATATATGACTTATTTGTTATGGGTAATGACAAATTCTATGCCCTAGGTTGCCTAGGCATAGAATGGCTGGATTATATGACAGGTTTATGTTTGGTTTTTTAAGAAACTGTGAAACAGGTCCCTTCTAAGAATATTAAAATCACTGATTTTTGCCAAATGCCAAAGGTAAGTGTACAATAGTCTTTATTCCTTTGTTTTATTCCTTTTGTTTTTCACTTTGAAATGATAATTTCTCTCCCCTCTAATACTAAAACCTGTTACTGACCAAAGCAGGCAATGTAAAAAATATCTCATCCTTTTTAATATTATAAGCCTTTGATTATTATACTTTTTTTTACTCCTCAGAACACCTTCCCCTGCTATTCCAGACCCACATATGTGGGAATGGGGTACTGTATCAAGCTGTCTCCCAAGAGACAGGACATTAATTACTGAGACAAGGAAAACCATGGCCTAATTATCATTAATCCAAGTACATCTCTATTGCAGAAAAGCAGAGTGCTGTGAAGGGCAGAGAAGAGCACTATTCACAGCATCGTGTCACTGCTAAGTAACGTGATCTATTTCAACTTCTCTACTGATATCTCAAGTCCAGGGAATTGTCTCCGGTTTCTAACAAATGCCTGAAAAAAAATAACTGTTTTACCCACTGATTTTCTTTTCCTGGCCCTCAGAAAATGCCATCATATTAAGCAGACTAAGGGTGTAAGAGTGAAAGTCACCCAGTCGTGTTCAACACTTTGCAACCTCATGGACTATAGCCCACCAGGCTCCATGGAATTCTCCAGGCGAGAATACTGGAGTCGGTTGCCATTGCTTTCTCCAGGGGATCTTCCCAACCCAGGGATCAAACCCAGACTTCCCACATTGCAGGCAGATTCTTTACCATCTGAGCCACCAGGGAAGCCCCATTAAGCAGATCGGATTGTATTCTGAATTTCTCTGCAGGCTCTTTCCAAATCACCTTTCCCCTGTGAGGTTTAGCAACTCATCCATGGCGGGTAAGATGCTTCTGTGAATGGATTACACTCAGTGGTTGACATATGCCTGCCTGTCCTCAGTGCTTCCATTTTCCATTAAATGGCAGATCCCCTAAAACAAGTTTGCTTTCATTTTTCTGGTATTCCTACTAAAAGAAACGAAAAGGCAATCAGTGCTGATTTTTCACTTGTCTTAGTAAAGGTTGAATTCAGGAATAAATCACAAGCTTTTTCTTTTTTTGGCTGCACTGGGTCTTTGCTGCTTTGCTCAAAGTTTTTCAGGTTGCTATAAGCAGTGGCTACTCTCTTTTGCAGTGTGTGGGCTTCTCACCAAGTTGGCTTCTTTTTTGGAGTGTGGGTTCTGGAGCTTGGGTTAGATAGTTGTGGCACACAGACTTAGTTGCTTTGTGGCATGTGGAATCTTCCCAGATCAGGGATCAAATCCATGTCACCTGCATTGACAGGTGGATGCTTAACCACTGGACCATCAGGGAAGTCCACGAACTTTTTAGTGAGGATTTGTTCTTCCTTTTTTTTAGCATTTAAAATAATATTTATATTATTTTTCTTCATAAAACACTACAGAATGTGCTTTTTATGTCCATTATTTGGATTATTTATAGATTCTGAGACAATTAATAGAATCTTAGCTTTGAGATAAGTCTTAGACTTAAATCCCAACTTTGCTGAACAACTAATGCTGGTGATTGTGCAAGTTGCATAAACTCTGTGTTTCGTGTTTATTTCTCCATGAAGTAGAAGTGCCTTCAATTACAGAGCTTCCATAGGGCAGGTATCTGGGGTTGTTTTGTTCATTATTATACAGCCGATGCCAAGAATTGTGCCTGACATGTGATAGGCACTAGATAAATAATTACTAAATGTATAAATCTTCCCCCTGAAGTGGCTCAGTGGTAAAGAATCCATCTGCAATGTGGGAGATGCAGGAGATGTAGGTTCTATTCCTGGGTGGGGAAGATCCCCCGGAGGATGAAATAGCAACCCACTTCAGTATTCTTGCCTGGAGAATCCCAGACAGAGGAGCCTGGTGGGCTACAGTCCACGGGGTCACAAAGAGTCAGACACGACTGGGCATGAACATGCGTGTGCACAAATGTGTGATTCAAAAACTGCAATTATAACAACATGACCATCTTCACATGATTTGCTGTGTGAAGCCTGTGGATAAACGGTACTATTTAATTTCTATTATATATACAGAGTGTTCTACTGGGAAGACAGCAAAGTAAGAGATGATTTGGAGAATTTAGAGGGAATAATTCCCAGGTACTCTAGACTTGGGATCTGTGATTTATTCCTGACATCGGTCATAACTGAAGCAAATGAAAGCCTAAGGACTGATTGCTTTTTCTTTTCTTTCAGTAAAGGAAGGGTACTAGAAAAATGGATCATGAGATGCCACATGAAATTCTATGCTAAGGAAGTAAGAATAGTAGTATATGTCATCTTTTCTAGTTGTCACATAACAAAATGCCACTCCTTAGATAAACACTTCCCAATCCATTCTGGTAAAATGGTTAGGACCCGGGGTCTGAATCAATGCCCAACTCATCCAATATGTGGCCAGAACCATAACTGAATTGTCTTCCCAATTTCAGAATAGAATTATTGGTGGAAACAAACAAACAAAAAAAGACATCACAGAGACATCCTCAGAAGAGAAAAAGAACTCACCTCTAGGCAGGGCTCACTGTGTTGGAGTTACTAGGTGAACATATTGTGTCCCTTCCATAAGATTTGACAACATCTTACTGCAAGAATGACACACCTTGAAACCTCTTGCCAAGGTCTGGGTCACATGGAGAACAGTGGCTGAGAATACACAGTGGATGCAGCAATAAACAGAAACCGTGGACCCCACCTATCAGCAGAGAATAAGGCAGCAGGTTGAGGGTTTCCCAGGTGTCGCTGATGATAAAGAACCTACCAGCCAATGCAGGTAGATGTAAGAGACACAGGTTCAACTCCTGAGTCGGGAAGATACCCTGGAGGAGGGCATGGCAACCCACCCCAGTGTTCTCGCCTGGAGAACCCCGTGGGCAGAGGAGCCTGGCGGCCCAGTCCATGGGGTCGCAAGGAGTTGGACACGACTGAAGCGACTGAGCAAACATGCACAGCAGCACCTTGAGAAGTCTAAAATACCCTCATAAAGCATGGAAGGGATGAATAATAATGACAAATATATAAAGAATAGCTTGTGATGATGCATACATTATTATTTACATGTTGCTTAGGATGCACTGTATTTATAAAACCAAAGAGGAAGCATTCATAAAAAGTATGATGACACAGGCAGGGTCACCAGGTTGATGAGCAGGGCAAGAACTCCGGTTCCTGGGAAAAGAGAGCTTGCACTGAGAGTTAAGGACAGTGGTGGGGCTCGGGGCTCCCAGGAGGGGCTCTGACTACAACGGCCACAGTTGTCAACCACTTCTGCTCCGAAGCTTGGCTCCAAAACTCTGGCTTGATTGATTTTTAGGAGATCTTCTTTTTACTCAGTATACCCCTGAGAAAGACAGATTCTCTGTACCAGTGAGATAAAAAGGAAGGAAAATGTGATCCTTCTCTCTCCTTAGAGACTGCTATTCCTCCAGCCTGCTCTTACCCTCCAAGAATGGGAGACCCTAGACACCAAAGGCACATTACAGGGTTAATCAATTAAAAACACTCAAAAGAAATATAACCCTTCTAGGGTTCTTTCTTCTAAGAACACCCCCCAGCGTCCACTCCCAGGACCACCCATTTCTGAGGGAGAATGAGGAGAACCAGCCCACGTGCACACAGCTCTGCCTGTCTGGCTCCGACCAACTCTACCTGCACAGACACTGACCAGCCAGGAGAAAAGGATCAAGTCCCACGTTCCCATCAGCCCTAACCGAGCCAGCCTTGCTTTCTGGCAATGCTGCGTCTTTCTCTTTGTGAAGCCTTCCTTCAAGCCTTTAAGCGTTTCGTGTTTCTTGTTTGTAGGCACCATGTCTCTTTCCTGCACGCATGGTACACGTTTGCAAGGAACGGTGGTTCTCTCTTGACTACTCTGTGGGGGGCTCTTTGTGCTGGTTTTCTAATGGAATTTAATCTACATGAGCCCTCCATGGCAACGTTATCATTCCTATTTTAAATGAGACTCAGGAAGATTAACTTGTCAGTGCACAATCCACCAATAAAGAGAACCAGGTCTGTCCAATTCTAGAACCTCCAATTTTTCACTATGCTAAGCTGTATCCAAGAACAGGAGTTGCAGTCATTTAACAAATAGAGCTACTAAGTAATCTATAACATACCATGATTAATCTAGGAATGAGAATAGTTTATCAATGAACTAAGTATATCTCATCTATATCATATGGCCATATTTAATAGAGAACATTTTCAAAGTCATAGGAATAGAATTGTCAAAAAAACAAACTCATATGTCCAAGTGAGAGTTTTAAGAAAAGTTTCCCTAGCAAAAATATGTTACATTGCCATGCAGATACGTTTCCTCTAAGGAAATTGTTTGGTCTCTTTGTTAGTGGCATGCAAGATAATGCTAAGGAGATATATATATATATATAAAATATATAATATATTATTCCCCTTGTCCCTTCAAGCCATAAATCAGTTATCTTATTAGATTATCCTTCAATCTAATAAGAAAAATCATGTTTATGTTTCTTACTTTGAAGGAAATGAAGGCAAATTCATCATTTAAGAATTTCATCTGCTCCAGAGTTACTAGGAAATAACTAACAAAATAATCTAAAGTATTTTTAAAGCACTAACAAAGAAACGTCTAGTACTGGTGTAAAGGTGTCCACAGAGGACTGTTGCAGAGATTCTGCACTCTGGATCTGCACAGTGAGCTGAAGTTAAAGATGCTGATTAGCTGCATATCAGAACACTCCATACAGAGTCTAAGAAATTACAGACTCAATAGTTCTAGGGGCAAGAAGAAAAGAAAGAAAACCACATCTTAGCAGCCTTAAGATATTTATTACCATGTTTTAGCAGCCTTAAGATATTTATTAAGTATAGATCTTTCATTTTGATTAATATTCCATTATTATCTAGTCCAGATGCTTCCACTGCATCCATTAACTGTACAGAAGGTACAATCCTGTTTGTGACAGAGGAACTAACAAAAATAAGACTTTATTTTTTGCCTTAGAAATTCTATTACTTGGCTGGTGAGGATGTAGAGAAAAGGGAATCTTAATACACTGTGGGGAGGAATATAAACTGGTGAGTCACTGTGGAAAACAGTGCAGAGGTCCCTCAAAAAACTAAAAATAGAGCTACTCTATGCTTCAGTATGGAGAAGGAAAGGGCATCCTACTCCAGTATTCTTGCTGGGAGAATCCCATGGACAGAGGAGCCTGGTGGGCTACAGTTCATGGGGTCACAAAGAGTCAGATACTACTTAGTGAGTCAACAACATGTTTCAGGGTATGTATATCCAAATTAAAAAAATCACTATTTCAAAAAGATACAGACACCCCAATGTTCATAGCAGCATTATTTACATTAACTAAGATTTAGAAGCAAGTTAAGTATATATCAATAAATGAATGGATAAAGAGCATGTGGCATATGTACAGTGGAATATTACCCAGCCATGTATAAAAGAATATTTTGCCATTCGCAATAATATTAATGAACTTGAAGGCTATTACACTTAGTGAAATAAGTCAGACAGAGAAAAACAAATACTATATGTTATCACTTCTACATGGAATCTAAAAAATAAGCAAATAGGTGAATATAACAAAACAGAAATAGATTCACAGTTATAAAGCACAAATTAGTGGTTACCAGTGGGGAGAGAGAATAGGAGAGGGGAAAAATGGGGTAAGAGATTAAGGGGCACAAACTGCTATAAATGAAATAAGTAAGCTACATGAATTCATTGTACAGCACAGGGAATATAGCCAATATTTTATAATAATAACTTTAAATGGAGTATAATCTATAAAAATATTGAATCACCATGTTGTACACCTGAAACTAATATAATATTGAAAATCAGCAATACTTCAATAAAAAAGAAAAAGTAAAAGGAAAGCTTACATCCTAGAGGTGCAAATATCTATGCATGAATGTACTTTCCACTAGTGAGAGAGGTGGTTGCTAAGCATCATGGGTCCTCCTTTAAGGAAGCTACTCTGTTAGAAATAACAACCGGTGATAACAGCTGTGTCCAGGGCTCCAGATCACTCAGACTCTTTGCTTTGTGATATAAACCGCTGTCAATCAGTCTTTCCATAGCTGCCAGGACCAACAGACGTATATAGAAATGTTCACTATGAAACATGTTAGAATTTTTATTACAGTGTGATTTGGAATAGCCTCAAACTGCAAACTATGAAATGCTCATCAAAAACATGAAGGAGAATAAATTGCAAATGTAAAGTGGAAAACAACATAGCAACTAGCATAAACATGCTACCACTACATGTAATAATACAGATGAATACACAAACATAATGTTATGCAAAAGAAACCTATGACAAGAAATACATATTGCAAGATCTCACTCATATGCAGCAGTCCCCAATCTTTTTGGCATCCCCCACATTGCAGGCAGACTCTTTACCATCTTGGCTACCAGGTCCCCATATATTTGAAACAGGTGTGTAAATAAAAACTTCTATATAAATGTTAATAGAAACACTATTCACAATAGCCAAAAGGTGAAAACAAACAAAAACGTTTGGAAGGACTATTTTTAATATCAGCCAAAAGCAAATGTTGGTGAACTTTGAAATCCTAGTCTACTCCCTGCATGCTGAGGTCATCATATTGTACTTTCCAAAAATCTTTACATGTGACATTTGTCTCCTCAGTCCATATTGAAATAGGAACACCCAGCAAACCTGTATTTTTCCTAATTCAAACATCGGGATCTCACAATCTGAATGATATCTCAATGCATTTCATTTAGGCTTAGGGTAATACGTATCTGGTAAAAGGAATCCTTTTCTATCTTCAGAGCTAGCTGGTTCTCAGAACCTTGTTTCACTGGCCTGATGCTAATGAATCTTATGTGTGAATTCTAGCTCTGTAGGTGGTCACGGGAACGTGTAACCCCCTGAAGAGAGCTGTTGAACAACAATTTGCTTCTGTTGTTGTTCACTTGCTAAGTCCTGTCCAACCCATAGCTGGCAGCACACCAGGCTTCCCTGTCCTTCACTATCTCCCAGGGTTCACACCAAGTTATATCCACTGAATCAGTGATGCCATCCAACCATCTCATCCTCTGCCACCCTCTTCTCCTTTTGCCTTCAATCTTTCCCAGCATCAGGGTCTTTACCAATGAGTCAGCTGTTCGCATCAGGTGGCCAAAGTATTGGAGCTTCTAGATCCCTCCTAAGTCTCCACCACCAACATCCTTTTCATTAATTCCAAAGGTTTGACTATATACATTATAAGACCTTTAATGAGTATGTGGGCAGTCAGTACACCAGTCAGTTTCCTCTCCCTCAAAACAGGATTGTTTTGTTACTTTAAAGAATCTAAGAGGAAATATCTTAGAAAGCCTGGTTGGGGGAGGGAGTTGAGCACAATAGGGCAATGTCTAGAACACAAGAACCCTGCTGGCTTGTTTCTACTACTTGTCTGGGCTTCTGTTCACTTTCAGAACAGAAGTGAGGCAATTTGTTCCTGCGTCTTCCTCAGCATCCTTCTAGTCCAGGCCATCATCACAGTGGAGGGTCTCTTCTTAGAGTCACCTATGCTAACAGGGGACAGATGGGATATTGATGAATATTAAAGAAAACATGAGGGCTTCACTGGTGACTCAGTGGTAAAGAGTCTGCCTGCAATGCAGGAGAGGCAGGTTTGACCCCTGGGTTGGGAAGATCGCCTAGAGGAGGGTATGGCAACCCACTCTAATATTCTTGCCTGGAGAATCCCATGGACAGAGAAGCCTGGTGGGCTACAGTTGAAGGGGTCACAAAGAGTTGGACACAACTGAAGTGACCTAGTATGCACACATGCAAGAAAAACATGAATTGTCAGGCACTGACAGGAAGAGTAGGAAGCTCTCACTTTCGCGAGATGGAGCCCACTTGCAGTGCATATTTCACTTTACATATACATAAACATAAACACATACATAAACGTATACATAAACTGGAGATTTTAAAAGGTAACTTACTTTTATCTGTTTCTGAAATGATGCTCCCCTTCTCACTGCAGAAGTCTTAGAGTACTTTCTGTTACCTTACCATTTAATATTCAGGGATCTGAGCCATAACTTCCTTGAAGGTGACATATTCACACTGTATACTTTTTTTGGCTCTCACAAAAGTAAAATCATTTATTTTTATATATAACTTTCCTCTACTTTTCCTTGAAAGAGATTAGAGAAATAAGCAAAAGGCATCAATCAATCCCAAGCATGTATTGATTTTCTGCCACAGACCAAGCAGTTATATGGATCATCCTGGAGTCAGAGAATGTGTTACCTGCCAGCAAAGACCATAGACTCTGGCGGAAGCACAACAAAGATGTACCCAGTCAATCAATAACTGCCCACTGAACAGTGCATGTGGAAGGCAATCTGCTGAGAACCAGAGACTCAAAGATCAACAAATGATAGGCCCTGTAGTCTTCCCATCTACAAAAAGAGGATGCCAGACTGGAAGGAGAGGTATGATTAAACATATGGAGGTAATGGAATCCATATAGTGAAACTGGTTAATATATAAAATGCCTTAAGAACAGCCTATTG
Organism: Muntiacus reevesi; assembly: GCF_963930625.1. Taxonomy (NCBI): domain Eukaryota; kingdom Metazoa; phylum Chordata; class Mammalia; order Artiodactyla; family Cervidae; genus Muntiacus; species Muntiacus reevesi. Next base: position 62,188,378 of record NC_089265.1, read on the forward strand.
TAGGTCAATAATGCTGAGCATTCATAACTATGTAGTCTCTTACAACAGTTGATCAAGACCAGAAAACTAGTTAAACAGAGCTTTTAAGAGAAACAAAGAGCGTGATCATGAATTCTTAGTCCTTTTGCTAGACTTAACCTCGCATGCTGGCATTTAGAATAACTGTGTTAGTTATCTACCACTGCATAACAACATACCTGAGAAGGGCCTAAACCACTTTTTTTGCTCACACTTCTATTTGGGCCAGGCTCAGCTTTAAAGTTCTTTTGCTTGTCTTATCTGAGAATATTCAGGTGACCTTTCAACTGGGGACTGATTCATCCAGGGAGACCTCAGCTAGGAGACCTCATCTCAGCTCCATGTGGCCTCACATTTTATGAGGCAATTCCAGACTTCCTCACAAAAACACATTACATTCTGTGGGGGAAAAAGAAGTTACAAGTCCCCCTGAGTCTTAGATCAGATTGTCACAAACATCACTCACTTCACATTGTTTCGGACAAAGCCAGTCATAAGACCACTCTAGGTAAATAAATGGGATAAAAGACTTTTAAAGGATGGACAGTAAAGCTATATATTTCAAAGAGGTGTGTGTATAGGAAATGCAGAATTGTTGTAGTCATCAATTTAACAGTGTCTTAACACTTAGGGTTACAAATATCTAATGCTTACAACATCTGAGTTATCTCTTCATTTCTTACTTGTCACAGTGTAAATATTCCTAATTTCATATCTAAATTCCTAAAGTCTAAATATGCTAGTTTTATCTGTAAACATAATATTTATATAATATCTGTATTGATAACATTTTTACTTCCTGGGCTATGTACAATACTCTTGCCATGTATTACTAAAGTACATAATAAGGATAGTATTAACCATATTCCCTGTTCCAAAATTATTCCCCACTACTAGGGCCAGCATTTGAGGACTTTTGATTAACATAACTCTCTTTGTATTTGACATTAGTTTTAAAGACATCAATTAAAAGTATTGAGTTGTCCAGAAAATTTGCTGAGATTTTTCCATTACATCTTATGGAAAAATCTGACCAAACTTATTGACCAACCCAATACAAGTCCTGTATAATCAAGTTGAAACAACTTACTTAAACATGTGACTTCATGGAGCCCTCCCTCCATCAGCACATTCCCTCCTCTCCCACGTACCTGAAGGCAAACAACCATAAACAAATGAGTAATTCTGATTTTAGCCTTCCCTGGTGGCTCAGACGGTAAGCAATCAGCCTGCTTCAGGAGACCTGGGTTCGATCCCTGGGTTGGGAAGATCCCTTGGAAGCGGGCATGGCAACACCCTCCAGTTTTCCTGCCTGAGAGTCCTATGGACAGAGGAGCCTGGTGGGCTATGGTGTTGCAAAGAGTTGGACACGACTGGGCAATTAAGTACACAATTCTGATTTTTATGTAATATTGAATACAGTGTGCAGTTTTTCTTTTCCAGAAAAGAGGGATAGAAAGAAGAAAACATTGGAATGTAGTTTTTTGAAGCTATTAATTAAAGACAATGTGTTTTGTTTTTGTTTATAACTCAAACTGACTGTAATGTTTCAAGCACGGTGATATTCACTTACTATTGAGCAAGAGATGACTAGTCTCAAAAAAATAAACTTCCAATGTTCTTCCAAGGTAATTCTATCACAATTGCCTCCGTTAGAAAAAAGGGAAAGTGTGGTTGATACACTCAAAATTTCCATTAGGAGAAGCTGTCTGAATAGTATCCTATCACCTTATGGTTTTCATGAGCAAGCCCCTTGCTGCTCTCACCTACCACAAGGTCACTTGGCAAGGTTCTGAGACAGCCTTCTCTGATTTCGCTTGGCAGACTGAGGCAGTTTTTCTACTCTGTGATTGATTGCAGCATTACCTGAATATTCTTAGTCCAAGCTCCTGTGTGAAAGCTTGAATAATTTGTAACTCCTGCCATGAGCTCAGCACCTGATTTATTACACCTCATTATTGCAGCTGCCTGTCTGTGTACAGAGGCAACAGGCAGTGAGAATGCACAGTGTGCAGGGGAGAAGACAGCCACCACCCCCACTCAGCAACCCAAACACGACAGACAGCAGAATTTGACTCTACGTTACAAAATTCCAAACTAAACACAAAAGCGTTCCTGTTAAAGACTTGGTCAGCATGGACCCAGCCAACGACTCCACTCTACTTTTCCCATAACTTTCACCTTACCTGTATCCTAGCCAAATGCTGGACCCACAGTGAAATTATTCCCCATGTAGTTCTATCATAAATGAACCCATTTTGTATTGAACTGAATAAAAGAAAACATGGAAACCGATATAAACGTGAGTTTGTTTTTGAGTTCTATTTCATTAAAAAGTTCATTTGTATCATTTTTTTGTAGATTCTACATATAAGGGATGTCATACAATATTTCTGTTTCTCTCTCTGACTTACTTTCTTCACTCAGTATGATAATCTCTAGGTCCATCCATGCTGCTGCAAATGGTGTTATTTCATTCTTTTTAATGGCTGAGTAATATTCCATTAATGTTAATGGAATAGTAATAGTAATATACCATTAATATCACTTTACTCAACCATGTGATATCTGTGTATCACATCTTCTTTACCCATTCCTCTGTCAATGGGCATTTAGGTTGCTTCCATGTCTTGGCTATTGCAAACAGCTCTGCGGACACTGGGTACGTGTATCCTTTCGAACCAAGTTTCTCTCCGGATGTATGTCCAGGAGCGGGATTGCAGGGTCATGTGGCTTTGCTGTGCGCCTGAAACTGTCACACATCATTAATAACTGGCTAAGCTCTAGTGTAAGATAAAAAATTAAAACAACAACAAGAAGCAATATATGCATGCAAATGGCCAAGACCTATATTTAAATCAGCAAAGAAAAACAGACAACATTCATTCATAATTATCCTGTGAAGAATTTCTCACAAAATAGTCTAGATGTCTAGTTCATAGCATAAATGTTTATGTGTTTGAGTGTCATTGTCACTAATCAATTCTCTTTAGTTGTGAAAGATTTCCAAACATTCACCTTTATCACATTTTTGTTTCATTTAGGAATAAAGTTCCCTTGAGGACTTCTCTGGCAGTCAAGTTGTTAAGACTTCACGTTCCAATTCAGGGAGTATAGGTTCAATCCCTGGTCAGAGAGATAAGATCTCATATTCTTCAAGGCCAAAAAACGCCAAAACATAAAACAGAAGCAATATTGTAACAAATTCAATAAAAGAAGGGGAAAATAACCTTCCCTCAATACTTACAGAAGGATTCCTCTGTTGAATTATATGCTTGAAATGCATTAGTTCCAAGGTATGTTGATCATACATAAAAAAAGACCTGAAAAAGGGAGAGAGGTTAGTGTCTGCTAAGTTTCTCCCAGGATTACTAACCTCTGATTCTCAGAGAGAAGTGGTTAATCCTCTCCCAGTGTATAGAAGCACGTGTGCATGCTAAGTCGCTTCAGTCATGTCCAAACCTTTGTGACCTCAAGGATGATAGCCTGCTAGGCTCCTCCGTCTATAGGATTTTCCAAGCAAAAATACTGAACTGGGGTGGCATTTCCTCCTCCAGGGGATCTTCCCAACCCAAGGATCGAACCCACATCTCCTGAATTGGCAGCCAGATTCTTTATCACTAGCACCACCTGGGAAGCCCTGTGTCGGAGCATATATGCTACATAAGCTGGAGAAATGGGTTCTACAGTTATTTTAAAATTCAATGATAAATGTAGGGGGTTACCTGTTATGTACCCCTCAAACTCATATGCTGAAGCTCTAAACCCTAAAGTGATGCTATTTGATGGTAGGCCTTTAGGAGGTAATCAAGTTTAGTTGAGGCCAGTGGAAACAGTGGCTGAATTTATTTTGGGGGGCTTCAAAATCACTACAGATGGTGACTGCAGCCATGAAATTAAAAGACACTCACTCCTTGGCAGGAAAGTTATGACCAGCCTAGACATCAATTAAAAAGCAGAGACATTTGCCAACAAAATCCGTCTAGTCAGTTCAGTTCAGTCATGTCCAACTCTTTCCGACCCCATGTACCTCAGCACGCCAGGCCTCCCTGTCCATCACCAACTCCCGGAGTTCACCTAAACCCATGTCCGTTGAGTCAGTGATGCCATCCAACCATCTCATCCTCTGTCATCCCCTTCTCCTCCTGCCCTCAATCTTTCCCAGCATCAGGGTCTTTTCAAATGACCCCATTCTTCACATCAGGTGGCCAAAGTATTGGAGTTTCAGCTTCAACATCAGTCTTTCCAATGAACATCCAGGACTGATTTCCTTTAGGATAGACTGGTTGAATCTCCTTGCAGTCCAAGGGACTCTCAAGAGTCTTCTCCAACACCACAATTCAAAAGCATCAATTCTTTGGCACTCAGCTTTCTTTATAGTCCAACTCTCGCATGCATACATGACCATTGGAAAAACCATGGCCTTGACTAGACAGAACTTTGCTGACAAAGTAACGTCTCTGCTTTTTAATATTCTGTCTAGGTTGGTCATAACTTTCAGGCTATGGTTTTTCCAGTAGTCATGTATGGATGTGAGAATTGGACTATAAAGGAAGCTGAGCACTGAAGAATTGATGATTTTGAACTGTGGTGTTGAAGAAGACTCTGGAGAGTCCCTTGGACTGCAAGGAGATCCAACCAGTCTATCCTAAAGGAGATCAATCCTGAGTGTTCATTGGAAGGACTGATGCTGAAGCTGAAACTCAGATACTTTGGCCACCTGATGTGAAGAGCTGACTCATTGGAAAAGACCCTGATGCTGGGAAAGATAGAAGGGAGGAGGAGAAGGTGACGACAGAGGATGAAATGGTTGGATGGCATCACCGACTCAATGGACATGAGTTTGGGTAAACTCTGGGAACTGGTGGTGGACAGGGAGGCCTGACGTGCTGTGGTCCATGGGGTTGCAAAGAGTCAGACACAAATGAGTGACTGAACTGAACTGAACTGAGGCCGTGAGAGTGGGGCCCCCATGTTGGGATTAGTGTCCTTAAGAGACTAGAATTGCTCACTCTCTCTCCACTATGTAAGGGCACAGCAGGAAGGTGGCCACCTGCAAGACAGGAAAAGCGTCCTCACCAGGAACTGAATCTGCCAGCATCTTGATGCTATGCATTCAGCCTCCAGAACTATGAGAAATAAACATCTGTTCTTTAAGGTACTGAGTCTGTGGTATTTTGTTAAAGCAACCCAAGGAGATTAACACATTTCTAGGGATCTTTAAAATATGTTATCTTCTTTACATTTCAGTGCCTTTACCTAAGGCATTGGGCATCAGATTGTTACTAAAGCTTGTAGTATTTGAAAATGTTCCACCCAAGGAGCAAACAAAAGACAGCTCTGTTTTGATAGTGTATACAATTTGGGGATCCCTTTAAGCATATTTTATAAGGAGAAAATGACATGGGCTTTTAAGATGTCTTGAGAAGAGTCAGAGAAAAAGCCATTTAAGGTCAAGTTAATAAAGGAAAACTTTCCTGGAAAGATTTTATATCAATTTCGCTAAACATTGTTGCAGGGAAGAAGCCAACTCTGATTCCATGTTGGAAACTGTTTCTTTGACTTGCTTTTTGTTGCTCTTGTTATTATAATCATACTTACTGGCTTGCCTGGAGGACCCTGCCCCTCTGTTTGACTCTGAATTTTGTTTAGCTCATGGAGAGATAGTTTGTCCCTGCCCATCTTTGAACAGAAGAGATTAACATACTCCTTCCAAAGGCTGGCTATTCCCTTGAAGGTGTTTTGCAAGACTGAAGACCCTTTCACTTTACTTCCCCGCTGCCTCTCCCTCTCGATTCTGCCTTTGACTTTAGTTTCTCATTGTTTCTTTCTCTCTGATCTATAAAAGTACCTGGTATCCAGACCCAATAAATCGTTATTTTGACATCTTCTCAGTCAGCTGCATTCCGAATAAAGTCATTTTCCTTGCCTCAACACCTTGTCTCTCGGATTCATTGGCCTGTCATCGGAGCTAGTAGAGCAAACTTGGATGTGATAACAACATGGGAGTAACAAAATACCTAATTGGCTCCTTCTTCCTGAAACATCTACCCTCCCCACCAACATCAGAAAAAAACACAGCATGCTTGAAATAGTCTATGAGGTGATCCTGAAGGAGGGAGGCTTATAGCCCGACTCAATTTCTTATCTGTTAACTAATGAATTACAGGGCCTCCCAGGTGGTGCAGTTGGTAAGAGTCTGCCTGTCAATGAAAGAGATGTAGGCTTGATCCTTGGGTCAGGAAGATGCTCTGGAGTAGGAAATGGCAACCCACTCCAGCATTGTTTCCCAGAGAATCCCATGGAGAGAGGAGCCTGGCAGGCTACAGTCCATGGAGTCTCAAACAGTCGGACACGGCTGAGCACCTAGACACATGCAATGGATCCTGTGCATAGTTATTTAATGAATACAGAGTTATCTGTTAAATTCTGTCTCTAAAAGTTTTTTCTCCTTTGTCTATAGAATAAAACTGTTTTCAGGTTTCATAAAAAGAAGCTGCCACATCTATACCCGAAACAGTCAAGTCCCATGGTGTCCTGCTTCTTGCTATTCTTTGAAGATGCACTCACTGCTTGATACCCTATATTACTTCCACGTTGCTTTTATTTTTGAAAAAATTAAATAATTGCCAGTGACAACCAAGTTCTTTTTAGAAGAATAAAACACTCCACGTGTTTCAATTAATGAAAAACAAGGAATGTTACATTTGAAAAGCCGCAATGATTGACTCAGGAAGAAAATTATCATAGGACCATTTCTCTACATGATTATTCTGTGTGAAAGGCATGCCAACACTTTCATAGGGTGGTGTTTCCAGGCACAGAGGAGGCCTTTAACAAAGAAAGAATGAAATAGGAGAAAATGATCAGATGTCTAAAGTAATTACTAAATGAATACAAGTGATCTAAAGTGGTAATTTTGTTGGAGCACAAATCTCCCTAGAAAATACTCATCACAAAGACGCCCTCTAGTATGGGGAAGAAAGAAGACTATTTGGCCGGAAGCCCCAGGCACAGGCCTGTAGCAGTAGCTCTCTAACAGAAGGGGGATCAGAATTCGTGGGGGCGTAAGGCAAAAGCACAGCGCAGAGGCAAGAATATTCAGGGCAGCACAAGAGAGAGCGAGTGCTTATACAGGTAGAAGTGATTCATTAGTAAGAAAGGCTTGGGTAGTACTTGAAGGCCTCAGGTGCCATGATCAGGCTTAGGAATGGCATCCTAACCTCAAGACCAGCACACCGAAGGTGGGTAGCTTGAGCCACGTGTCATCATATCCAGCAGACTCATTTATGTATCAATACAACAGAATCCTGGTAAAGATCGTATCTGTGCTTGAGGATGACAACTCTGCTAACAGACAGTAGGGTAGCAGAGCACAGAAGACAGAAAATTACAGCAGCAAGAATGATCAAGAGCCTTGCTAGAGAACTGGTTATACCAGCATAGAGTAAAAGAGCAGCCATTAAAAATCATGATCTTGAAAAAATGATGCTATTTTTTCAAAGGAACATGTTTATGATATTAAAATAAAAATGGAAATACTAAACTCTTCTGTGTCTAGGTTTTTTTTTAATTATTCAAGATAAACACAAGAAAAATGCTAGTAGTATACCCAACATACAAAGTCCTTTTCCAAGTTGACATCATGAGAAGCTTCATGGACCTTTTGAGGCTTCACACTGCTTCACACTGTGGAAAAAACAGACTTCAAAAAATTATATCTTAGCAGATCACTAAACAAATGAGCAAACAGCAACAAGTCAGGAGAGTAGTGAGGGGAATCAGTGTCCAGAGTTGCTACAGTATATTACCTAAAATTTTCAACAACAGTATGAGAGGTGCAAAGGAAGAGGAATGTTTGACACATAATCAGGCAAAAAAGCAAGGAACAGAAACTGCCTTTGAGAAGAACCAGATACCAGATTTGACGAGACAAAGACTTCAAAACAACCATTGAAAAATGCATTCAAAAACTAAAGTAAATCATGCTTAAAGCCTGACATGAAAACACCGTTTCATCAAATAGACATAAAGAGGCAAAAAATTAGTTTTTAAAAAAATGGAGGGGCTTCTTTGGTGGTCCAGTGGTTGCAGTGCAGAGGTCATGGGTTAAATCCCTTGTCCAGGAGCATCCCACATGCCATGGAGCAACTAAGCCTGTACTATATTACTGAGCCTGTGTGCCCGAGAGCCCATGCTCCACAACTACTGAAGCCTACATACTGTGGAGTCCATGTTAAAATGCATTATTAAAGCAAAATAAAGAAATAGACTCAGCATTCTGAATGAGTAATGGAAGGATGGTGGTTGACTGGACTGGGAAGTGGAGTTGCTGAGAAGACTGGTTTGCCGTTCTTCTCTGTCAGGTAACTCATCCTGAAGCCATAAGGTCGTGTGCTATGTTTTCTTGATCTGATTTTATACTTGTCTTAAGATGGTTCAGTGATAAAGAAATTTGCCTACCAAGCAGGAGACATGGGTTCAATCCCTGGGTCAGGAATAACCCATGGAGAAGGAAGTGGCCACCCACTCCTGTATGCTTGTTTGGGAAACCCCATGGACAGAGAAGCCCGGCAGGCCACAGTCCATGGGGTCACAAAGAGTTGGCCAAGACTCAGCCACTAAACAACAACAACAAATTGCTACTAATTTTCCTAGACTTTGGGATAACAACTATATCATATACTTGAGCTATACCATGTTATAAATAAAAGTCACCTAGTCAAAATAAAATCAGTAAGGATGATGATTTGGGTGGAAGAAAATATAAACCAGACAATATTTAGAAAGTTTAAGATGATATTGTCCTTATGAAGCTCTTTTGCTTGCTTATGCCAGTGTCCACAATTTCCAAATAACCCCTCTCTGATCTCTTTCCATGGTCCTCCTTGAGCTTATCCAACAATTATTATACTAATGCCATAACTCCTCCCAGGAGAATTATCTGTTTAAGGTGCCCCAATTTCCACCTACTCTAATTTTTTAATTTAGGCCTGTTATTTTCAATTTGTGTTGTTGTAACTGTTTTAATTACTCAGATGATTGACTTAGAAAATAAATAATTTCATATGCTATTTCATCAGGGTCTTCTATGTTAGGAAGCGACATAAATATTCTCTGGTACTGTTGCATAGGGCTTCCCAGGTGGCGCTAGTGATAAAGAATCTGCCTGCCAGTGCAGGAAACCTAAAAGACACATGTCCGATCCCTGGATTGCGAAGATTCCCTAGAGGAGGCCATGGCAACCCACTTCAGTTTCCTTGCCTGGAGAATCCCATGAACAGAGGAGCCTGGTGTGCTGCAGCCTATATGGTCATAAAGAGTTGGATGTGACTGAAGTGAATTAGCATGCACATTGTTGTATATGCTCCCATTGTTTCCGTTAGAAACAAAGCATATAATCTCAAGAGCATAAAAGAAAAATTGAGTAGTCACACAAACATCACTGCTTCCTTTTGTTCTGAGTTCTACCTTCCAAGACACATAATCCCTCTTAGACATTCCAAGACAAGCCTGTGTATCAGATTCAAGGGGTTGAAAAACCTGAGGAATTTTGCATGCAAATGTAGATGAGTGTGTATAGATGAATAAGTTTCATTGTATGTGATGCATTCCATGATTTTCATCTGATTCTCAAAAATATTCATAACATAAAAAGGTCAAAAATTACAACACTAAAATGATCTCAAGTCTTGGTTATTTCTTCTCTTGGGCTCAAATTAAATTGCTTTGCAGTTCCTGAATAGATACAAAATGGCAGTGTAAAAAGTGTCAAGAATCTCTCACAGATTCAGGAGGAGAGAGTCAATTAGATATAAAATAATCCACTTAACTGACTCAATAGGTAGTCTACTTTCAAAGGATTTCTTAAACAAGAAATTGATTTCAATAGTGTCAGTCAGTAGGGTATACATTTAAATGAGTTACTGTCTTTTTAAAAATTTCTTTTTGATTAAGGAAAACCTTATTCAAAGGGCATTGGTCAGGTCCAGTTTCCACAAAGTAGGAAAGAAGATATAAAAAGCAACCTTTGGTGCAAATAAGCGCCTAAGGGCAGACTGATGCTGAGAGGGTGGGTGGTAGGAAAGGGAAGCATTTCAGCACTTGGGGCAGAAGAGGGTTAAAAAGAGAGATCTTACTTTCTTAGTCCATTTGGGCTGCTATACTAGAATACCATGAAGTTTATGGCTTGTAAGCAACAGAAGTTTATTTTTCATAGTCCTTGTGAAGGACAGCAAGTGTAAGATGAAGGTGCACACAGACCTGGAGCCTGGTAAGATCCCACTTCCAGTTCATAAAAACCTTCTTCTGGTTGTCCTCATAGCAAGGGGTGTGGGACATGGAGCTCTCTGGAGTCTATCATAAGAGCATCACAGGCATACCTCGTTTTGTTATGCTTCACAAATGTGGCATTTTTTTTTTTTTTTCAAGTTGAAGGTTTGTGGAAACCCTGCCTCCAACAAGGCTATTCACGCCCTTTCCAAGGGCACTTGCTCACCTTGTGTCTCTGTGTCATATTTGGCTGATTCTCACAATACTCCAAAGTTTATTTTTATATTTGTTACAGTGATCAGTGATCTCTGATGTTACTACTGTGACTGGAGGGGGCATCACAAGCCATGCTAGTATAAGACAGCAAGCTTAACTGACGAATGCTGTGTGTGTTTTGACTGCTCCACTAACTGGCCATTCTTCCATCTCCCTCTCCTCAGGCCTCCCTATTCCCTGAGGTATGATAATATTAAATTTAGGCCAATTAATAATCTTACAGTGGCTTAGCAAAGTGTTCAAGCAAAGGGAAGAGTCACATCTCTCTCACTTTAAATTATTAATGAAACCTAGAAATGATTAGGCCTAGTGAGGAAGCTGTGTGAGAAGCTGAAAATCCTTCCTTCCAGGAAATCCCCTCAGCCCTCAGCAAATTAGGACATCTGGTCACTCCGTGCCAATGCTACATAGCTGATGGGAAAGCATGGACTCCAGCCAAGCTTTGTCTACCTTGACAATTCTCAAGCTATGGATGCAAACAAAAAGTTCTTGAAGGAAATTTGAAGTGGTACTCCAGTGAACACATGAATGATTAAAAAAAATAAAAGCAAAGCAGTCATTACTTATATGGAGAAAGTTTTAGTGGTCTTAATAGGAGACCAAGCTAGTCACAGCATTCCCTAAGCCTCAACCAGAGCAAGGTCCTAACTCTCTTCACTTCTATGAAGAGTGAAAAAAAGTAGGGAAGCTGCAGGAAGCAAAATTAAACCTAGGAGAAGTTGATACATGAGGCTTAAGGAAAGAAGCCACCTTTATAATCATAAAATTTCAGGAGGAAGCAGCAAGTGCTGCTGTCGAAGCTATGGCAGGTTATCCAGAAGTTCTAGGTAAGATTAATGAATGTGGCTACATTATATAGCAGAGTGTTAATGTAGATGAAATGTTCTTCTATTGCCAGAAGATGCCATCTTGGACTTTCATAGATGCAGAATACAAGTCAATGACTGGTTTCTGAGATTCAAAGGACAGATTGTTTCTCTTACGAAGGGCTAATGCATCGATTGAAGCCAATACTTACTTATCATTCCAAAAATCTTAGGGCCCTTAAGAATAACACTAAACTGATTCTCCCTGAGCTCTCTAAATGGATCAACAAAGCCTGAATGACAGCACATCTGTTGTAAACTATGATTTACTGAATATTTAATTCCACTGGAGACCTACTTCTCAGAAAAAAATTCCCTTAATATGAATGTTTATTAAAAATGCTCCTGATCACCCGAAGATTCTGGAGATGTATAATGAGAATAATGATGTTTTCGTGCTTGCTAGCACAACATCCATTCTGCAGCCATGGGTCCAGGAATAATTTTGACCTTCAAGTCCTACACAAGAAACACATATTGTAATGCTCTGGCTGCCACATATAGTGATTCCTCTGATGAATCTGAGTAAAATCCATTGAAAACATTCTGGAAAGGATTTACCTTTCTAAATGCCATTAAAAACTTCCATGATTCATGGAAAGAGGTCAAAATATCAACATACACAGAAGATTGGAAGAATTTGATTCCAAATTTCTTGGGTGATTTGAGGGGTTCAAGACTTCACTGAAGAAGTAACTGCAGATGTGGTGAAAGGGAACCAAAACAAAAGTGAAGCCTAAAGATGTGACTGAATTGTCAAGATCTCATGATAAAAATTTAATGGATGAGGAGTTGTTTCTTAAATGCACAAAGAAAGTGGCTTCTTGAGATGGAACCTACTCCTGGATGGAGACACTTTGAAGATCATTGAAATGACAAGGAAAGTTTCGGAATATTATATAAAACTTAGTTGATAACACAATAGTAAGTTTCAAGAGAACAGGCTCCAACTTTGAAAGTCTTACTGTAAATGAAATATTATCAAACAACATTGCAAGCCACAGAGAAAATGTTTATAAAAGAGTTAATCAATGTAACAAACTTCATTGTTGTTTTATGCCAGGAAATTGTCACAGCCACCTCAATATTCAACAACCACTACTCTGACCAGTCAGCAGCCATCAACATCAATGCAAGACCCTCCAAATGATTATGACTGGCTGAAAGTTCAGATGATGGTTAGCATTTTTAGCAATAAATTATTATAAATTAAGGTAAACACAATGCATTTTTGGGCTTCCCAAGTGGCTCAGTGGGTAAGAATTCAGCCTGCAATGCGGGAGATGCAGGCAGATGTGGGTTTGATCCCTGGATTGTGAAGATCCCCTGGAGGCAGGCATGGCAACCCACTCCAGTATTCCTGACTGAAGAATCCCCATGGACAGAGGAACCAGCTGGACACAGCTGAGCGGCTAAGCACAGCACGGCACTTTCTCAGCATAGCTAGGACTAACTGCAGTCTCCTTGACTGTTCTCCAGGACCTTCACTTTTGTATTCATAAACACATTAAATGATTTAGAAATACACAATGGATTAATTTATTATTAAGAAAAATCCAGACTGGTGATTGCCACAGTGGAAGGGATAGGAGAGGGATAAAGTGGGTTAGCAGATGTAGGCTCTTATATATGGAATGGATAAGCAACAGAGTCCTACTGTATGGCACAGAGAACTGTGTCTAATACGCTATGATTAACTGTAATGCAAAAGAATATTTTTAAAAAAGAATGTCATATCTGTATAACTGAATCACTTTGCTATATAGCAGCAATTAACACAGCATTATAAATCCACTATGCGTGCATGTGCTCAGTCACTGCAGTCCTGTCTGACTCTTTGTGACCCTATGGATCGTAATCTACCGGGCTCCTCTATCCATGGGATTTTCCAGTTAAGAATACTGGAGTGGGTTATCATACCCTTCTCCAGGGGCTCTTCCCAACCCAGAGATAGAACCAGTGTCTCTTACTTCTCCTGCCTTGGCAGGAAGATTCTTCACTAGTGCCACTCAATTTAAAAAATAAAATAAATAAAATAAAAGGGAAAAAATAAAATCAGTTTGACTCTCCTGTTAGTTTTATGGGAGGAATTTAATTTTCTTTATTTGATTTTCAAACAAAAGGGGCAAAAGTTTTTTTTTTTTTTTCCCCACCAACACAGGACGTGAAGGTAGGCAGGTAGTGAAAGCCTTCCTACCTAGAGAGCAACAGAGGCTCATAAGGATAGTCTCAGGTCTCCAGGAAAAACTAACAGAAAATCATCAGAAGCACATCTCCATTTTCTACAGTCACTTGAATACTTTAACTTCTCTAAAATGGTTCAGAACTGGCACTTTGAGGACAGTGAATGACCGTCATTGTGTGTTATGACATCTCCTCTCTTGATTTGCTCATTATGAACTTGGTTTTATTTTAGATCTTTGCAGTTGTCTAATTTATCTTCATTTTTCCTGATCATTTGTCCTAAGTTTAAGCCATTCTATTTTTCTCTTGGTACAGCTGTCACCTGTGAGTCCTCTTTTTCTCATTTTCAAGTCTCATATCCCTAATCAGTGTCTCGCTTGCCTTGGTCATGAGCTTTGGTACTCAGGAGAAACTTTTGGCATTTTCTCTTTTGTTATGTGTGAAAGAAAGCAAGCTCTTAATATTCTACCAAAATGCGGTCACAGAATGAGAGAGACTAGTAGTCTGTGAAACTCTGTACCTATTTTGTTCTTTTAAGGACTATCCTTTCTGGTGTTTTTGTGAGATTTTATTTTTTCCAATTTGAAAATTTCTGGACTTCACTGGTGGTCCAGTGGGTAAGACTCTATGCTTCCATTGCAGGGAGCACAGGTTCACTCCCTTGTCTCAGGGAGTTAAGATCCCATAAGCGGCATAGCAAGAACAAAAAAAAAAAAAAAAAAAAAAAAAAAGAAATACTCAAAGAAGTGCCCATACTCCCTGACATGCCTGCCAAGCCTTCAGGAGTTCAATAAGTACTTGTCTACTAGCTGAATGAGTCTTTAAAAGCACCCACAGTAAGATAAAGTTTATCTTATCTAACTCAAAATTGTTTCTACTTTAACATTCAACTGTTTTCTTTTTAATTACCTTTAGTAGTTTCCTTCAGTTTTTCCAGTAGTCATGTATGGATGTGAGAGTTGGACCATAAAGAAACCTGAGGGCTGAAGAATTGATGCTTTTGAACTATGGTGCTGGAGAAGACTCTTGAGAGTTCCTTGGACAGCGAGATCAAACCAGTCAATCCTAAAGGAAGTCAGCCCTGAATATTCATTGGAAGGACTGATGCTGAAGCTGAAACTCCAATCCTTTGGTCACCTGATGGGAGAAGCTGAGTCATTGCAAACGACCTTGATGCTGGGAAAGATTAAAGGCAAGAGGAGAAGCAATAACAGGATGAGATGGTTGGATGGCATCACTGACTCAATGCACATGAGTGTGAGCAAACTCAGGGAGATAGTGAAGGACAGGGAAGCCTGGTGCGCTGCAGTCCATGGAGTTGGAAAGAGTTGGACATGACTTAGCAACTGAACCACAGGTTCCCTTCACAATACTTAGACCTTTATTCCCACTTCTTATTCTCCTTAGTTTTTGTTCAGGTTAGTGTTTAACTGTTTCATAGTCTCATCATAATGTGTGGAAACTTACTTTTTATTTTTATGCTGTTCTATGTTCTGAAGATCTATCTTCATATACTGTGATAGCTTTGTTTCCCTGAAAATCAACTTACTTGCTAACATTGCATGGGGCGGGTAGTGCAATCTCAAAGAAGTAGGAGACAGGAGAAAATAAAGCAAGGAAGAAGGAAGAGTAAATAGGAAGTATTACTCATCAGACCAGCATTTGCCAGTAAGTTCAATCAATTCCTCAATCACAGAATAATTTTAGAAATGCCAGTTAAACCACAACTTCTCAGAACAGTATGGAAAAGAAAGAGAAGAATTCATCTGCTGATTCCTTATTATTTTCTTTCTCCTACTGGTGTTGACTCATTCAGACATCCAGGTTACATCATCCAGATGCTAAAGGCAGCCATGTGGGCCCACAGCCACTGTACCTATTGAATCAGTCCTGCCAGCACTCAGCAAAGTGATCTTTCCTGCCCAGCCAATTTTCTGAGCAAGCAAGGCTAGTGCTCATTAGCTGGGTCCCACATAATAGAAAAAAAAAGAAAAACGTGGTAGATCTTTTTACACTGCCTTTATCAATTTTTCATGTGGCACCAACTGGCTCTTCAATATAATTTTTGTGCACTTTTCCTTCCTCACCCATGAAGCTCTGTCCAGGGGAACTCCCTCCCCCTGTCATGACCCTGATTCTGTTTCCAACTCTCAAAAGCATCTCCTTTAAGTTCATTGGCCTAACTTACACTTTCCTTTCCCTGTTTAATCTGTTCTGACTTCCTTTGACAAAACTCTGAAAAGTTTTCCTGCAAATCTGTCTTTCACAAGCTGATAGATCTGCCCTGTTCCCTCTTATGCTCCTGAGGGGTGAAAATATTGACCTTGATAACTTATCCAACACTCCATAAATTTGTCTGCAATTGTTGGACATTGGGATCAATTACATATTTCACTATTATAAATAATATCTAACATTAATATTTGCACATATCTATGGTTATTTCCTTAAGATATGTTCCTAAAAGTTAAAGTGCTTTGCCACTGGAAAAGTCACCTGATATTGACTTTTCTCCCAAAGGCATATGCTTATTCACATTCTTGACAATATAAACCATTTAAAGTGATCTTGTCAAAAGTACTTAATAAAATAGAAAATAGAAAAAATGCATATTCATTGGTATGCAGTAAAAAAGGATAAGCTATCTTAATCATTCATTTATTCATACATTTATTGACTAGCCTTTAAAGAGGAGATCTATTTTGTAAATGACTTTTAGATACACTCACCTATGTGTCTAAAATTTTATATTGTGTTTTTACATGCCCTAGAAGCACTGGATATTTGCATTATAAATAGGTAAAACAGTAAATTTCACCTTACTGATTAGAATTCAGAGCATTATCAGCTTCCTGTTAGGGGAGAAAAATTTTATAACCTGATTTTATTTTTTGGTAAAAAGTCCATAAAGTTTCTCCTCCATAAAAATTTACTCTTTTGGGGTCATGAATCTAACCTCAGTATAATTTCAGAATTCTAACATAGTATGTTTATTGCATTTATCATCCAACAGATGTGCTAGTACCTAAAATCTGGCAGTGAATATGTATCCCGTGGGTTTAAATTCTTTAGTTTTTTATATAAGATTTTTAGTTTATGTTTACCTTCCAGCACAGAATTATATACCAGATGTTTACCGTAATTCCACTTCATTTTGCTTCCTTTTATCTCCACCAATATTTTAGCATTAAATTGCATCTAACTAATTTGGAAATATTTTAATCACATCAGACTTATTTGTTTAAAAAAAAACTTTCATGCCAATGTGTTCTCTAATATATGGTAATGAATACACAGGTGTAACTATGTCAAATCTGAAGTCTTCTATACCAAATGGGTCCTCATACAACTGGATGAATTCTTGGACAATTACTGTAAGGCCTTATATCATAAATGATTTTCTTAAAATTACTAACAATCTCCCATCTTATCCAAAACTTTAATGTTTGATTGTAAACTGTTTTCCCTTTCTTCTTCTCTTTTGAGCTCACATTATCTCAGACTAGCCTTTGTTCCGTATTTTCTCAGCAAATGTAAAAGGAAAGGCAAAAGTTTTTACCAAAGGTAAAGCTTATTTTTTCATGTATTATTTAGCAACAAAACACAGAAAATATGTAGCAAATTATCCTAGTGGTAAGTTGTTGAGCTTGATAGTCAGCACTCTTTCTTTATATTAATGTTTTACTCTTTGTATTAATGTGTCTACACAATGGGTTAAGTAAATATGAAACAAAACAGTGCTGTCTTCAGGTTTTAAAGTGGTAGGATAAGAGGACTCTTTCTGTTCTTCCCAAAATATATCCCATATAAAAGAAAATAGGAAGAAGAAATATAAATCTATGTTCAATAAAAATAGATATCTACCAAAATAAAGCATAGAATATGAGGACTAGAAGGTAGTGAAAATCAAGCAAGAACAAATCAAAACCAGTCCAATAGCTGCAAATTTCAAAACTGGCACATTCAGATCTCCAAAAGGAGGTGATTCAGCATGAATGTCAAAACCATCAAGCTCTTACTTTGAACAAAAGCAATAATGTAAATAGACTGGAAGCATACATTTTCTTAGAATTGGCTGATGATGCAAAGTAGCAGAGTAGAAAAGGCTGAATGAATACCTACGAATGTGCCATATTTGCAGGAAACACTCTGTCCCACTGAAGGCAACACAAAGAAAAGTAGACACTGTTGAAAACACTGCGATAGATCTGGATTTATCAGGAAGAAATGACAAATGAGAGCAAACTGAAATAAGAAAGAACTGAGTTGAATGTACTAGAGCACTCCAGTTCCAGAAATGAAAGAAACAGTGTAGTCTAAAAACCCACATGCTATAAGAGATCTGGATACTGAATATATTGTCCTATCTCAGAAGAGATATGCAAACTACACACACCACACACACACACACACACACACAGAGTTTATCTGGAACTGAGACCATAAAATCTAAAATTGAATTACCTTGTACAGCTTTAACAAGGCTCCTGATGTTCCTTGCCTCGTGGTATTCAGACCATTGTATAATTCTCTTTCATATTATAGTGAGGTTGATCTATATTAAAAAAACAGCATACGGTATAAGTGATGATATGTCGTTTCTGATATGTCACTTAGGATATAAACAATTCCCATTTTCATTATTCTCTTTCTCTCTTTCTCTCCTTCTCCCCCTTTCTCCCTCCCTCTCTTATCACTCACTGTGAGAAAAACAAACTGATATGTTATTAATATAATCAGTCCTATGGAAAGGCGCATATGTTAAGGATCAAAAATATCTGGCCACAGTCAATGGAGAACTGAGGACTGTTAAAAATCAGTGAGTGAAACTGAAGTATATTCACCAGCCCCAGTCAAGCCTGGAGATGACTGCATTCCCAGATGAAGGTTGACTGAAGTCTCAGGAGAGACTGTGAGCCTGAACCATACACCTAAGCCACATGATTCATGTTTCTACTTTAAGCTGCTAGAGTTTGAACTAAGTTTTCATGGAATTGTATGTAATTAATAAAACTGCAAATGGAACACAGAAAAGGAAAAGATCAACAAACACACCCAAAGTAAGCTATCTAAAATAAAGCATTGTGGGGGCAGGAGAAAAGACTGAAAAAAAAAATCACTCCCTCAAATCTTCAAACAAAACATTAGTAATGTGGAAAAATATCAAGTAATCTAATGTATGTGCAATTTGGAGCCTCAGAAAAAAATTGAGGTTGAGAAGTGACAAAAATTTTAATAAATGGCTGAAGATATTAAAAATTTCAGGAAAATACCTATCCTCAATTTCAAGGTCAAAAAGGATCACAGAAATTTTAAAAAATCTGTAATTAAGTCATTCATGGCCAAACTGATTTTAAAAAAAGCAAATACTAAGAAAAACTTCTAAAAGCAAGTATAGAGGACAAAGATTTAAAATACAGAAAACCAGTTATGAAAAATGGTAGCTGAGCATCTCAGAAACAATGCAAGTCACAAGGCAAAAGAGTGACATTTCTAAAATATTAAAAGAAAAAAGTCAACTTAGAATTGAATATTCAGCACAAAAATTCTTCAAAGTTCAACTAAAATAAACATTTTTCAAATACATGAATGCTAAGAGAATTCCTTTGGGAATTTTGCATTTTAAGAAATTATAAAGAAGTTTGTCAAGCTGAAGTGAAAGTATATCAGTTGGAAACAGATCTAGGAATGGTAAATAAGTAGATAGCTTTATGAATTGTTTTATTTTTCATTTTATTTTCAAAACATTTTTGAATGATATTTTATTGTTTAAAGTGAAAACAGTAAAATTGTACTTGGGAGTTTCTATCTAAGTTTGAAGTAAAATATATGGCCCAATGGCCAGAGTGTGGGCAAGTGGTATTATTTTTTGTAAGTTTACTATCTTATGAAGTTATATATCAATATTATTTAAAGATAGGCTAAAGTGAGTTAAAGATGCATATTGCACTCTTTGGATTACAGAAAAAGAAGTAAAGAAAGAAGTATATATTTGCTATTTTTTTTCCTTATTAGTACAGTTTTATTATAGCAAAGGATACACATGACAATCAGCCGAGGCAGAGACAGCTAGAGCAGAGTCCGGGAGGGGTCCTCTGTTCTCGCCCTGTGGAGTCACAGGAGCACCGCGCCTCCCAGTCACCGCGTGGCCAGGCTCACTAAGGATCGCCGACTAGGGAAGCTCACTTGAGCCTTGGGTGTCCAGAGGTATTGCTGGGGCTGCGTCACACACTGCTCCCACAGCTGACCTTTTGGTCTCTAGCTACTTCAGGTCAGGCCATACCTCCAGTCATCAGTTCCTAGAGGTCATGACTGACATGTAACTGACAAAACCACGTGGTCCTGAGGCATTTATCATAAATCACACTGAAAGATGGCTGGTGGCCAAATCCCCCCAGCCAGGAAGACCTTCCTATAGGGCAGGACATTCCAGAGGCCTGAGGTCAGCTCCTGGGAGCCGAGCGCAAAGGCCAGACTTCTTTCCTGGCAAGGTTAATTCTTCACTGCACAGCCTTGTTTCTATCTTTTAACTGCTCTCCTCCCAACCCCTTCCCTGGTTTGACCAAAGTACTGAACATAATAACTCATGCTCTCAATCTAGGACTCTAGTCCCTAGTCCTAAAGAGAACAGAACACGGTATTATCAAATTGCTTTTGTCTATTTTAACCAGTCTGGGGTAGCTGAAGGACATACAGGGGCACTTGTCCTTGTTTTGCCGAACTCAAAAATCACTCAAGGCGCTACTTAAAAACTCAGTAAGGCAGACGAACAGCACATGGCCACCCGGGGAAAAACATATTTTGAGACCAGAAAATAAAGCACTGATAGACTGGAAGGAAAATCTAGGAAGAGAGTCTCTTTGTGAAACTGCAATGTTTAAAAGCACGCACATATAAGGAAGTATGGGCTATACTGGTGGCTCAGAGGTACAGAATCCGCCTCCAATGGACACTTTTTATTTCTTCTAGGTCCTTATTAAACATTTCTTGCATCTTCTCAATCTTTGTCTCCAGGCTATTTATCTGTAGCTCCATTTTGTTTTCAAGATTTTGGATCATTTTTATTGTCATTATTCTAAGATGTACAGAACAGACTTTTGGACTCTGTGGGAGAAGGCGAGGGTGGGATGTTTCGAGAGAGCAGCATTGAAACAAGTATACTATCAAGGGTGAAACAGATCACCAGCCCAGGTTGGATGCATGAGACAAGTGCTCAGGGCTGGTGCACTGGGAAGACCCAGAGGGATCGGGTGGAGAGGAAGGTGGGAAGGGGGATCGGGATGGGGAATACATGTAAATCCATGGCTGATTCATGTCAATGTATGGCAAAACCCCCTACAATATTGTAAAATAATTAGCCTCCAACTAATAAAAATAAATGGGGAAAAAAAAAAAAAAAAAGAATCCACCTACAAATGCAGGAGATGTGGGTTTGATTCTTGGATCAGGAATATCCCCTAGAGAAGGAAATAGCAACCCACTCCAGTATTCTTTCCTGGGAAATCCCACGGACAGAGGAATCTGGTGGGCTACAGTCCATGGAGTCACAAAGAGTTGGACACAGTTTAGCAACTAAACAACAAAAATAATAAGGAAATATAGGAAGATGTACACATGCCCAGGGCACTTATTATGTTCAGAAAACACCTACAAAAACTCTTAATTTTCACCTCTGGCTGAAGTGAAAGCTAAAGCAAAGTTGGAAACTAACTGGATAAGAATCAAAGGAATGTCTCAACACAGAACCAATTTATTTAAAAAATGGACTAGAAAATTTTTTATTTTCTCTTTCCTTCTCTTCTACATTTTTCCTCCTTTTCTTCCTCCTCCTCTTCTTTTTCTCTTCTTTCTCCCAATCTCTCTTCTGTGATTTAAAACATGTCTCAAAACACTACTGAAGAAAAACTAATGGAACAGAACTCTAAAAACTGAAAACAAAAAAAGAAAATATAAACAGACTCTCAAACATAGTTTAGAAAAGCTATTAAATTAACAACTAAAGTCTATAACAAAAACAAAAAGAAATCCTAAATAAGAGAAAAATATAATTTCCTAAATTATCACATTACATTACTCAAAATGTCTAGTTTCCAACAGCAACCAAAACATTATAAAGCACGGAAAAAAAAAAAAAAAAAAAGACAATGTGGAACATTCACAAAGGAAATATCAGGAATTACCTCCTTAGGAACCACAAACATTGGACATATTAGACAAAGACTTTAAAACAATTGTCTTAAATATGCTCAAGGAACTAAAGGAAATAAGGAGACTGATGTATGAAAATAATAGAGAATATCAATATGGAAACAGACAGTATCAAAACAAAACAAACGTAAAAATTCTGAAGCTGAAGAAAAAAAACTGAAGTGAAAGGATTTCAATGGTAGAGTTTTGCCAGCAGAAGACAGAATCAGTGAATTTAGAGACAGAACTTATTTAGAGACAGAAATTATCAATTACTCAATGATTTAATCATTACTCCTCTGAGAGGAGGAAGAAGAAGAATAAATGAAAAATTAACAGACCTTAAGAAACTCTTGAGGCAAGTGTACCAAAGTATACGTGACATACATCCCAAGAAGAGAAGAAGGAGAAGGGAACAGACACAGTATTTGAAAAAATAATAGCTAGAAGCTTTCCAAGTTTGACAAAAGACAAAAGTTTGTATATTCAGTAACTTCAATGAACCGCAAAAGGATAAACTCAAAGAGGTCCCCACTGAGATGGATTACAAATAAATTATCAAAAGCCAATGAGAAAGAGAGAATCTCAAAAAAAAAAAAAAAAAAAAAAAAAAAGAGAAAGTAATTATATATAAAAAAAGGAACCCATCAGGAAAAATAGATCTTCAAGATTAATGGTAGTTTTCTCATCAGAAATCTTTAAGGCCAAAAAAGAAAACAATGTCATTTTTTAAGTGCTGAAGTGGGGAAAAACTGTCACCAAAAACTATGGCTGACAAAACTGTCTTTCAAAAATGAAGGAGAATTGAAAACATTCCTACACAAAATGCTGAGGAAGTTTATAATTTACTCACTTTCCTACAAGAAATGTCAAAGGGAGTTCTTCAGGTTGAAATGAAAAGACACTAGACATAACTTAAGACCATACAAAGAAAGAACTCTAGCAAAGATAATTACATAGGTAAACTTAAATGTCAATATTATAATATTTTTGGCTTATAACTCTTCATTTTATTTCCTATACGACTCTTATTGTTTGCACAAAGCAATAATTACAAATCTATCTTAGTATACAATGTATAAAAATGTAATTTTGGACAGTAACTTCATAAGAGGAAGCAGAGCTATATAGGATCAGAGATTTGTATCCTACTGAAGGTAAATGACATGAATTCAAATTAGATCATTATAAATAGGTATGTTAATCATAATTTTAATGGTGACCACTAAGAAACTACCTAAAAATATATGGGAATGAGATGAGAACAGCAAAAAAAAAAAAAATTACAAAATATGCACTCTACCTCCTCTAGGAGGTGATGCTTAATTCCTTCCACCACCATCTCCTCCCAACTTCAGTATAAGCTGACTCAGCTAGTTGCCTCCAAAGAACAGAAAGGGAAAGAACAGAGAGACATAAAAAATAACTTTACTGTGAATAAACCTGGAGAACACTTCCTTGGCCAGGTGACCAAGGATCAGTTCAGTTCAGTTGTTCAGCTGTGTCCAACACTTTGCAACCTCATGGACTACAGCACACCAAGCTTCCCTGTCATCATCAACATATAGAGCTTGCTCAAACCCATGTCCATCGAGTTGGTGATGCCATCTAACCACCTCATCCTCTGTCATCTCCTTCTCCTCCTGCCTTCAATATTTCCCAGCATCAGGGTCTTTTCCTGATGAGTCAGTTCTTCACACCATGTGGCCAAAGTATTGGATCAAGGATAATATCACCAATGACATCTTATTATCATGGACCCCCTGACTGACTGACTTATGTCTCTTCAGTATGTCTGACTCTTTGTGACACCATGGACTGTAGCCCACCAGACTCCTCTGTACATGGGATTCTCCAGGCAAGAACACTGGAGTGAGTTACCATGCCCTCCTCCAGGGGATTTTCCCAACCCAGAGATTGAACCTGCCTCTCTTATGTCTCCTGCATTGGTAGGCAAGTTCCTTACCACTAGCATCACCTGGGAAGCGTTCACATGTGCAGTAGTCTTCCCCAAAATTTATAACTTCAGTCCAAACAGAAGAAAACAATACAAACTCATATTGAGGGAGTATCTATAGCATACCTGACTACCACTTCTCAAGGTCATTAGAAACAAGAGAAGTCTGAGAAACTCTCTCAGGTCAGAGGAAACAAAGGAGCTATATGACAACCAAATGCAGTGTTTTATTTTTTTAAAATTTATTTATTTATTTTAATTGGAGGCTAATTACTTTACAAATTTGCAGTGGTTTTTGCCATACATTGGCATGAATCAGCCATGGGTGTACATGTGTTCCCCATCCTGAACCCCCCTCCCACCTCCTTCCCCATCCCATCCCCCAGGGTCATCCCAGTGCACCAGCCCTGAGCACCCTGTCTCATGCATCAAACTTGGACTGGTGATCTGTTTCACATACGATAATATGCATGTTTCAATGCTATTCTCTCAAATCATCCCACCCTCATCTTTTCCCACAGAGTCCAAAAGACTGTTCTTTACATCTGTGTCTCTTTTGCTGTCTCACATATAGGGTCATCATTACCATGTTTCTAAATTCCATATATATGTGTTAGTATACTGTATTGGTGCTTTTCTCTCTGACTTACTTCACTCTGTATAATAGACTCCAGTATCATCCACCTCATTAGAACTGATTCAAATGCATTCTTTCTAATGACTGAGTAATATTCTGTTGTGTATATGTACCACAGCTTTCTTATCCTTGCATCTGTTGAAGGACGTCTAGGATGTTTCCATGTCCTGGCTATTGTAAACAGTGCTGCAATGAACATTTGGGGTACACATGTCTCTTTCAATTCTGGTTTCCTCAGTGTGTATGTCCAGCAGTGGAATTACTGGATCGTAGTTCAATTCAGTTCAGTTCAATGCTCAGTTGTGTCCAACTCTTTGTGACCCCATGAATCACAGCACGCCAGGCCTCCCTGTCCATCACAAATTCCCGGAGTTTACTCAAACTCATGCCCATCGAGTCGGTGATGCCATCCAGCCATCTCATCCTCTGTCGTCCCCTTCTCCTCCTGTCCCCAATCCCTCCCAGCATCAGGGTCTTTTCCAACAAGTCAACTCTTCGCATGAGGTGGCCAAAGTATTGGAGTTTCAGCTTCAGCATCAGTCCTTCCAATGAACACCCAGGACTGCTCTCCTTTAGGATGAACTGGTTGGATGTCCTTGCTGTCCAAGGGACTCTCAAGAGTCTTCCCCAACAACACAGTTCAAAAGCATCAATTTTCGGTGCTCAGTTTTCTTCACAGTCCAACTGTCACACCCATACATGACCACTGGATAAACCATAGCCTTGACCAGATGGACCTTTGTTGGCAAAGTAATGTCTCTGCTTTTTAATATACTATCTAGCTTGGTCATAACTTTCCTTCCAAGGAATAAGCGTCTTTTAATTTCATGGCTGCAGTCACCATCTGCAGTGATTTTGGAGCCCCCCAAAATTGACTCTGACACTGTTTCCACTGTCTCCCCATCTATTTCCCATGAGGTGATGGGACCAGATGCCATGATCTTAGTTTTCTGACTGTTGTTGAGCTTTAAGCCAACTTTTTCAGTCTCCTCTTTCGCTTTCATCAAGAGTCTTTTTAGTTCCTCTTCACTTTCTGCCATAAGGGTGATGTCCTCTGCATATCTGAGGTTATTGATATTTCTCCTGGCAATCCTGATTCCTGCTTGTGCTTCTTCCAGCCCAGCATTTCTCATGATGTACTCTGCATATAAGTTAAATAAGCAGGGTGACAATACATAGCCTTGATGTACTCCTTTTCCTATTTGGAACCAGTCTGTTGTTCCATGTCCAGTTCTAACTGTTGCTTCCTGACCTGCATACAGGTTTCTCAAGAGGCAGATCAGATGGTCTGGTATTGGAAGTGGTCAAGCAGGAGATGGCAAGAGTGAATGTTGACATTCTAGGAATCAGCAAACTAAAATGGACTGGGCCTCCAACTAATAAAATAATATTTAAAAAAAAAATAAAAAAAAAAATAAAAAAAAAATAAAAACCTCAAAAAAAAAAAAATAAAATAAAATGGACAGGAATGGGTGAATTTAACTCAGATGACCATCATATCTACTACTGTGGGCAGGAATCCCTTAGAAGAAATGGAGCAGCCATCATAGTCAACAAGTGTCCGAAATGCCGTACTTGTATGCAATCTCAAAAACGACAGAATGATCTCTGTTTGGTTCCAAGGCAAATCATTCAATATCACTGTAATCCAAGCCTATGCCGCAACCAGTAATGCTGAAGAAGTTGAAGTTGAACGGTTCTATGAAGACCTACAAGACCTTTTAGAACTAAAACCCAAAAAAGATGTTCTTTTCATTATAGGGGACTGGAATGCGAAAGTAGGACGTCAGGAAACACCTGGAGTGACAGGCAAATTTGACCTTGGAGTACGGAATGAAGCAGGGCAAAGGCTAATAGAGTTTTGCCAAGGGAACGCACTGGTCACAGCAAACACCCTCTTCCAACAACACAAGAGAAGACTCTACACGTGGACATCACCATATGGTCAACACCGAAATCAGACTGATTATATTCTTTGCAGCCAAAGATGGAGAAGCTCTATACAGTCAGCAAAAACAAGACCTGGAGCTGACTGTGGCTCAGATCATGAACTCCTTTTTGCCAAATTCAGACTTACACTGAAGAAAGTAGGGAAACCCACTAGACCATTCAGGTATGACCTAAATTAAATCCCTTATGGCTGGGTCGTAAGGCAGTTCTATTTGCAGTTTTTTATGGAATCTCCACACTGTTCTCCATAGTGGCTGTAGTAATTTGCATTCCCACCAACAGTGTAAGAGGGTTCCCTTTTCTCCTCACCCTCTCCAGCATTTATTCTTTATAGACTTTTTGATAGCAGCCATTCTGACCGGTGTGAGGTGGTACCTCATTGTGGTTTTGATTTGTATTTCTCTGATAATGAGTGATGTTGAGCATCTTTTCATGTGTTTGTTAGCCATCTGTATGTCTTCTTTGGAAAACTATCTGTTTAGTTCTTTGGCCCGTTTTTTGATTGGATCATTTATTTTTCTGGAATTGAGCTGCAGGAACTGCTTATATATTTTTGAGATTAATTCTTTGTCAGTTGCTTGTTTTGCTATTATTTTCTCCCATGAAGGTTGTCTTTTCACCTTTTTTATAGTTTCCTTCATTGTGCAAAAAAGTTTTTAAGCTTAATTAGGGCCCATTTGTTTATTTTTGTTTTATTTCCATTAGTCTGGGAGGTGGGTCATAGAGGATCCTAATGAGATTTATGTCAGAGAGGGTTTTGCCTATGTTTTCCTTAGGAGTTTTATAGTTTCTGGTTTTACGTCTAGATCTTTAATCCATTTTGAGTTTATTTTTGTGTGTGGTGTTAGAAAATGTTCTAGTTTCATTGTTTTACAAGTGGTTGACCAGTTTTTTTCCAGCACCATTTGTTGAAGAGATTGTCTTTTCTCCATTGTATATTCTTGCTTCCTTTGTCAAAGATAAGGTGTCCATAGGTGCTTGGATTTATCTCTGGGCTTTCTCTTTTATTCCATTGATCTGTATTTCTGTCTTTGTGCCAGTACCATCCTGTCTTGAAGACTGTAGCTTTGTAGTATAGTCTGAAGTCAAGCAGGCTGATTCCTCCAGTTCCATTCTTCTTTCTCAAGATCGCTTTGGCTATTTGAAGTGTTTTTTTTTTGTTTTGTTTTTTTTTGTTTTTGTTTTTTTTTGTATTTCCGTACCAATTGTGAAATTATTTGTTCTAGTTCTCTGAAAAATACTATTGGTAGCTTGATAGGGATTGCATTGAATCTACAGATTGCTTTGGGTATTATGCTCATTTTCACTATATTGATTCTTCTGATACATAAACATGGTATATTTCTCCATCTATTTGTGTCATCTTTGATTTCTTTCATCAGTGTTTTATGGTATTCTATATATAGGTCTTTTGTTTCTTTAGGAAGATTTATTCCTAAATATTTTATTCTTTTCATTGCAATGGTGAATGGAATTGTTTCCTTAATTTCTCTTTCTGTTTTCTCACTGATAGTGTATAGGAATCCAAGGGATTTCTGTGTGCTAATTTTATATCCTGCAACTTTACTATATTCATTGATTAGCTCTAGTAATTTTCTGGTAGAGTCTTTAGGGTTTTCTATGTAGTGGATCATGTTATCTGAAAACAGTTAGAGTTTTAATTCCTCTTTCCCAATCTGGATTTCTTTTATTTCTTTTTCTTCTCTGATTGCTGTGGGTGAAACTTCCAAAACTATGTTGAATAGTGGTGATGAGAGTGGGCACCCTTGTCTTGTTCCTGACTTTAGGGGAAATCTTTTCAATTTTTCACCATTGAGGATGTTTGCTGTGGGTTTTTAATATATGGCTTTTATTATGTTGAGGTATGTTCCTTCTATTCCTGCTTTCTGGAAGGTTTTTATTATTAATGGTTGTTGAATTTTGTCAAAGGCTTTCTCTGCATCTATTGAGATAATCATATGGTTTTTATCTTTTAATTTGTTAATGTGATGTATCATTTTGATTGATTTGCAAATATTGAAGAATCCTTCCATCCCTGCGATAAAAATCACTTGGTCATGATGTATGATCTTTTTAATATGTTGTTAGATTCTGTTTGCTAGAATTTTGTTGAGGATTTTTGAATCTATGTTCATCAGTGATATTGGACTGTAGTTTTCTTTTCTTTCTTTTTTTTTTTTTTGTGGTATCTTTGTCTGGTTTGGGTATTAGGGTGATGGTGGCCTCAAAGATTGAGTTTGGAAGTTTACCTTCTTCTGCAATTTTCTGGAAGAGTTTGAGTAGGATAGGTGCTAGCTCTTCTCTAA
>NC_089265.1:62224530-62226503 GCF_963930625.1 Muntiacus reevesi
GGGTTAGGGTTAGGGTTAGGGTTAGGGTTAGGGTTAGGGTTAGGGTTAGGGTTAGGGTTAGGGTTAGGGTTAGGGTTAGGGTTAGGGTTAGGGTTAGGTTAGGGTTAGGGTTAGGGTTAGGGTTAGGGTTAGGGTTAGGGTTTAGGGTTAGGGTTAGGGTTAGGGTTAGGGTTAGGGTTAGGGTTAGGGTTAGGGTTAGGGTTAGGGTTAGGGTTAGGTTAGGGTTAGGGTTAGGGTTAGGTTAGGGTTAGGGTTAGGGTTAGGGTTAGGGTTAGGGTTAGGGTTAGGGTTAGGGTTAGGGTTAGGGTTAGGGTTAGGGTTAGGGTTAGGGTTAGGGTTAGGGTTAGGGTTAGGGTTAGGTTAGGGTTAGGGTTAGGGTTAGGGTTAGGGTTAGGGTTAGGGTTAGGGTTAGGGTTAGGGTTAGGGTTAGGGTTAGGGTTAGGGTTAGGGTTAGGGTTAGGGTTAGGGTTAGGGTTAGGGTTAGGGTTAGGGTTAGGGTTAGGGTTAGGGTTAGGTTAGGGTTAGGGTTAGGGTTAGGGTTAGGGTTAGGGTTAGGTTAGGGTTAGGGTTAGGGTTAGGGTTAGGGTTAGGGTTAGGGTTAGGGTTAGGGTTAGGGTTAGGGTTAGGGTTAGGGTTAGGGTTAGGTTAGGGTTAGGGTTAGGGTTAGGGTTAGGTTAGGGTTAGGGTTAGGGTTAGGGTTAGGGTTAGGGTTAGGGTTAGGGTTAGGGTTAGGGTTAGGGTTAGGGTTAGGGTTAGGGTTAGGGTTAGGGTTAGGGTTAGGTTAGGGTTAGGGTTAGGGTTAGGGTTAGGGTTAGGGTTAGGGTTAGGGTTAGGGTTAGGGTTAGGTTAGGTTAGGGTTAGGGTTAGGGTTAGGGTTAGGGTTAGGGTTAGGGTTAGGGTTAGGGTTAGGGTTAGGGTTAGGGTTAGGGTTAGGGTTAGGGTTAGGGTTAGGGTTAGGGTTAGGGTTAGGGTTAGGGTTAGGGTTAGGGTTAGGGTTAGGGTTAGGGTTAGGGTTAGGGTTAGGGTTAGGGTTAGGGTTAGGGTTAGGTTAGGGTTAGGGTTAGGGTTAGGGTTAGGGTTAGGGTTAGGGTTAGGGTTAGGGTTAGGGTTAGGGTTAGGGTTAGGGTTAGGGTTAGGGTTAGGGTTAGGGTTAGGGTTAGGGTTAGGGTTAGGGTTAGGGTTAGGGTTAGGGTTAGGGTTAGGGTTAGGGTTAGGGTTAGGGTTAGGGTTAGGGTTAGGGTTAGGGTTAGGGTTAGGGTTAGGGTTAGGGTTAGGGTTAGGGTTAGGGTTAGGGTTAGGGTTAGGGTTAGGGTTAGGGTTAGGTTAGGGTTAGGGTTAGGGTTAGGGTTAGGGTTAGGGTTAGGGTTAGGGTTAGGGTTAGGGTTAGGGTTAGGGTTAGGGTAGGTTAGGGTTAGGGTTAGGGTTAGGGTTAGGGTTAGGGTTAGGGTTAGGTTAGGGTTAGGGTTAGGGTTAGGGTTAGGGTTAGGGTTAGGGTTAGGGTTAGGGTTAGGGTTAGGGTTAGGGTTAGGGTTAGGGTTAGGGTTAGGGTTAGGGTTAGGGTTAGGGTTAGGGTTAGGGTTAGGGTTAGGGTTAGGGTTAGGGTTAGGGTTAGGGTTAGGGTTAGGGTTAGGGTTAGGGTTAGGGTTAGGGTTAGGGTTAGGGTTAGGGTTAGGGTTAGGGTTAGGGTTAGGGTTAGGGTTAGGGTAGGGTTAGGGTTAGGGTTAGGTTAGGGTTAGGGTTAGGGTTAGGGTTAGGGTTAGGGTTAGGGTTAGGGTTAGGGTTAGGGTTAGGGTTAGGGTTAGGGTTAGGGTTAGGGTTAGGGTAGGGTTAGGGTTAGGGTTAGGTAGGTTAGGGTTAGGGTTAGGGTTAGGGTTAGGGTTAGGTGGTTAGGGTTAGGGTTAGGGTTAGGGTTAGGGTTAGGGTTAGGGTTAGGGTTAGGGTTAGGGTTAGGGTTAGGTTAGGGTTAGGGTTAG